>NC_083770.1:45493461-45510961 GCF_963514075.1 Conger conger | reverse complement strand
TCATCCCCCTCTCTTTCTCTCTCATCACTCACTCACCTGTCCTCCCCCTCTCTTTCTCGCTCACCTCTCTCCTCCCCCTCTCTTTCTCTCTCAATTCTCTCCTCCACCTCTCCTCTCCTCTGCTGCTGGGGTCCCTCTCCCCCTCTCTTTCTCTCCCTCACCTCTCTCCTCCACCTGTCTTCCCCGTGTTTCTCTCTCTGTTTTTCATTATTTCATGAAGCTAGTCACTCGTGACCAATTAGCATGTTGGCCGGGACTGAACCCTAGGCACTTTATAGAGTGCGGTGTTCGTGGACCAGGGGAAATGCATTATGACAGTAATCTCTGTGTTTCATTAGGATTCCGTTGCATAACATGTTTTTGACGCCATTTGTCTCCCCGGTTTCATCGTGGTCTGAAGCGCTGAAGGTATTTTCTGTTAAGTTCGATGTTTTGAACATCGGTAAATCGTTGTTGCTGTCAGTGTCCATAAATACTTCTTGCTTGTTTTCGTGCAATGGAAATCAAAATTTGAGTCCCCAAATACTAAACGCATACTGTAATCAGTGTCCTGAAAGTTTTGCATCGCATGAGTAAGTCCGCTGCCTGGACGTTCCGGGTTCATAATTATAATATTAATAATAATTTTATTTAAAATCTTAGAAATAAAGGTACGAAAAGTGCCTAAAAGGGAACAAATGCTTGTCACTGGGGTGGTGGTACCCTATATGTATATAAAAGTGCACCCCTAACCACCAACCGACCTTTTTTGCTCTGAAAACGTACTCATTTGTACCCAATGAGGGCATAACTGCCTTCAGGGTACCTTTGGGAAATGTCATCCTTGAGGAACAAAAATTTACCTCCACTGTCATGTACCTCCACTTTATCTGTGGGGTGACATTAGCTCAGGTGGTAAGAGCAGTCGTCTCATTGGCTCAGGCGGTAAGAGCAGTCGTCTCATTGGCTCAGGCAGTAAGAGCAGTCGTCTCATTGGCTGAGGCAGTAAGAGCAGTCGTCTCATTGGCTCAGGCAGTAAGAGCAGTCATCTGGCAGTTGGAGGGTTGCGGGTTCGATCCCGCCCTGGGTGTGTCGAAGTGTCTCTGAACAAGACACCTAACCCCCAAATGCTCCTGAAAAGCAGGTTGGTGCCTTACATGGCAGCCCATCACCGTTGGTGTGTGAGTGTGTGTATGAATGTATATAAATGCCAACCATTTACCATTTATTTCTGAGAGTGTACATAGCACCTTTCAAAACAAAGTTGCAGAGTGCTTCACAGGACAGATTAAAAATACCATGTGGAAAAGGACGCGAAATGGTTGGATGAGAGCAGCTGTTTTGGATGGAAGTGGTATGGCTTTATTTACGGGCCTGATTTGTCGAACTTGACGAGAGAGACACGGCGTGCTCTGTCTGCTGGAACCTCAAGTCGTCATGTTCGTCAAAGAAGGAAATGGCTCAAAAGACATTTCCAGACGTATCGACTGCAGACTGATATTAATCATACATATAAATAAACATAAAGGAGTTTGCCGTACATGGCATGTATGGAGAAGAAATGTCCTGAGAAAGTACGATAACCAGGCATGAGTCAGAAGAGTGAAGGCTCATCTCGCTGACTGCTCATAATCAGACTGTATGTGCATTTCAATGGGATTTATTTCTGAGTTGATCAAAACTCACTTCCTTTAGAAAAGTTTGAGAATTTGTTGGAACCTTTACTATTACGGAGATATAAATGGATTGTGGAGATATACAGTAGCTAGCGAGTGCATTGTATGGACACCCTCCAAATGCCAACATCAATATCAACAATATCGCTTATCTTGAATGCGGGTAAAGACAGGTAGGTCGTGGTTATGCGAGGGATGCAGATCGACTTTTTTATTTAACTTCAGTCAGTTAAAGTCAGGCTCCTGTAGGTCTGTGCCCTGCCTCCGTTCTGTATGTTTACGGAAGACCGATTCGCACGTATCCGTCTGCGGGGAGAAGGTCAGATCTGATGTTTTATTTACCGTGGTACGAGGCACCTGATCAATTCCCCCTTCGTTAAAGAACCCGCAGACCACACCGTGCAGTTAAAATGAACGGAAGCCAGAAGCCATGGGCTGGGTTCGCTGTTCAGAATACAGGCATTACACGCACCTAGTGGGATAGATTGGGCCAAATTTAGCTGCTCGGGCAAATCAATGCTTTTGATTTGCCTGCAGGTTCCTCTGCTTCTGATATTGCTGCCTCAAGTGCTGTTATTCTATAGCTTGCACCATGGGATGTGTTGTGTGTTATTCTAGCATTATGGGATAATGTGTTGTGTGTTATTCTAGCATTATGGGATAATGTGTTGTATGCTATTTGTGCACTATGGGATAATGTGTTGTATGTTATTCCTGCACTATGGGATAATGTGTTGTATGTTATTCCTGCACTATGGGATAATGTGTTGTATGTTATTCGTACACTATGGGATAATGTGTTGTATGTTATTCCTGCACTATGGGATAATGTGTTGTATGTTATTCCTGCACTCTGGGATAATGTATTGTATGTTATTCGTACACTATGGGATAATGTGTTGTATGTTATTCGTACACTATGGGATAATGTGTTGTATGTTATTTGTGCACTGTGGGATAATGTGTTGTATGTTATTTGTGCACTATGGGATAATGTATTGTATGTTATTCCTGCACTATGGGATAATGTGTTGTATGTTATTCGTGCACTGGGATAATGTGTTGTATGTTATTTGTGCACTATGGGATAATGTGTTGTATGTTATTTGTGCACTATGGGATAATGTGTTGTATGTTATTTGTGCACTATGGGATAATGTGTTGTATGTTATTCGTGCACTGTGGGATAATGTGTTGTATGTTATTTGTGCACTATGGGATAATGTGTTGTATGTTATTTGTGCACTGTGGGATAATGTGTTGTGTGTTATCTTTGCACTGTGGGATAATGTGTTGTATGTTATTTGTGCACTGTGGGATAATGTGTTGTATGTTATTCCTGCACTATGGGATAATGTGTTGTATGTTATTCGTACACTATGGGATAATGTGTTGTATGTTGTTTGTGCACTATGGGATAATGTGTTGTATGTTATTCGTGCACTGTGGGATAATGTGTTGTGTTATCTTTGCACTGTGGGATTATATGTTGTGTTATTGCACCTCTCTCTCATTGGTTTTGCATTGTTAGCCGATGAGAAGCGGTGAATAGAAGAGCACATTGAAAAGTGTTCAGTGTTCAGCCTATATGTGCTTTAGATGAAATCCACCCCCTCAGACACTTAGTTCTCCCTCCGTCTGCCGCCGTTTCAATCACAGCGTATCCATCAGCACAACAAAGTGCTGCACATTAACCTTCAACAAGGAAATGTCACAAATATTATTCCTGTTTTATTTGCAGTTCACTCTTAAGTAAACTGCCATTTAATTTGTATTATGTGGAAAATAGCCTTGTGGCAAATGGCAGACCTGGCGACAGTGGGCTGAATACCCATGGTCGGTGCCTGTAATAATATTTCTGTAACGTTTGTGAAAATGCCGTATTGATCTGCTGACTTCTGTGTTGTAGGAGTTGAAAATGAAATCCTTTTTATGTGCGTGGGTTTTGCTGTTTGTGCAAGTGCGTGCGTTTGACCATATGCGGTTAGTTCCTTCGTGAGTGTGTGTGGGGGTGTGTGTATGTGTGTGTGTGGGTGCGTGTGCATCTGCAACTACATGCTGGTTAACATGGCACGTGTATGTGTGCTCTCGTGTGTGTGCCGCCATGCACTCATGAACATGTGTGTGAGTGTGAGTGTGAGTGTGAGTGTGAGTGTGAGTGTGAGTGTGTGTGTGTGTGTATGTGTGCGAGGTCCAGTGCGTGTGTGTGCGCTAGCGCGTGTGTGTGGCCGAGATTCAGTGTGTGTGTGTGTGTGTGTGTGCGCGTGTGTGTATGTATGGCCGAGAGTCAGTGTGCGTGTGTGTGCATGTGTTTGTGTGTGTGTGTGTCTGCCTGGCCCAAAGGCTTACCTCCTTTCCTGTGTCTCAGCACCCATAGGGGTCTGGTTTGGAGCATGTAAACATAGCACAGCAATGAAGTGTGAAGTGCGCTCATTCACTGTCATGCTCTGGCCCTCACCACTGCATCACTGAGCACCTCTTCCCACAATGCACCTGCAATAACTGCTCTCAAACACTGCCCACATCTTAGCATCCATTCACATTTTTGGCCACTGGTGGTGATGGGGGGGGGGGGGGGGGGCGGTGTTTTTCTGCTAAAACACATTGTCCTTGTCGGCAGGCGAAAAAGGAGGGAATAAAACAGAAAAGAGAGACACTGGCGACAAAAGGGAGAGGATGAGAGAGGAGGGTGGGGACAGATCTGCTATAATACCACACAGGATAATTGCATGCTCCATTTTCTTACACAGACTGCATCCACAGACTGCATCTGGTTCTTTTTAATCCTGCGGGCTTTAATTATCCCTCTTATGCGCGTACTGTGGTTAAGTGCGCAGCGTAACACTTGTGAGCTATGCGGCTATCCTGAGCTAACTGCACATTAGCATGTGTAAGGAGACGGCCAATCAGCCGGGGATAACGGCCGGGAGAATGGCTTTGCCTTTCTGTCTCACGCGGATCCCCGGTGCGGCCACTCCGCTCGAAGGAAGCGGCTAAGTTGTTATCCCATCGCCTGTGATGATATTCTGAGGCAATTTGCGGGCGAACGCACACCCTCGCACTGCCATTTTGGGAGGGAGAAGCGGGGAGATATCAGCATCACCATCTAGTGGAGGAGCCATTATCTGCGCACGGAGAGCACGGGGGTCGCGCTGTAATTACAGCTAAAGAGACAGAGAGAAACCGAACAAGATAGAAAAGCGATATAAATTAAATAATTCATATCGAATTGAGAGAATTAGAGGGGTGATAAATGATTCGGCACTTCTACTTTCTGCGGTTAATTCTCGCTTTTTTCTCTCCCCTCCTCCTGATGTCATTTGGCTAATGTGAGAATTATGAGGTTGGAGGGCAGGTTAGCGAGTGGGTCGATGCAGTAACGGTGGCTATGGGCTCCGTCTGATTGATGAGTCAGTGGAGGAAGATTGCGCTAGCACTCCCCAGTTGCAGAATAGTGGAGTCTTTTTGGGGATTGTTTTCTCTTGCGGGGGGAGGGGGGTGTATTTTAGTGAACCACGCCAGGGTTAAGACTTGGCTACTTATCTCTCTGGCTTCAATAAGGATGCCATTTCTGTTTAGATTCTCCAGAAAATGCCCCATTAAGTACGGTATTGGTCTTCACCTACAGTGCACACATTAACCGGAAAAATAATTTTGCCGCACAATTGGGATTATTGGCATTAGTGTGCCCCTACATTTTTCATCTTAGGTCCACATGGGTGCTCCGTGGAAAAAATGTCGTCGTAGGTATTGCAGATGAGTTTAGCAACCGTGAAACTATATTCTGTTCATCAAGCACATTGATGAGGCATCTGTTTTTTTTTGTTTTTGCTTTCACCGTAATATAGTTAAAACTAAGTGATGTGGATGTACTTTGCTGCAGTCAAATTGGATTGGGAGTTATTGATCCCACTGTTCAGAACTGAGAATGCGCTGCAAGTGCTCTACTATACTGTATGTTGATCATAAACTGTGTGGCTGCTGGTTTTTAAGACTGCGTGTGTGTGTGATTGCGTGTGTGAGTGCGTGTGCATGTCTCCTCTCCATCTGTGCACATGTACGTCTGCAGTGCGTACATGTGTATGTGTGTGTGTGTTTGTGTGTGTGTGACTGCGTGTGTGATTGTGTGTGTGTATGAATGAATGTGTGTGCATGTGTTTTTGTCTATGTATGAATGAATGTGTGTGCATGTGTTTTTGTCTATTTGTGCATGAATGTGTGTGCATGTGTTTTTGTCTATGTGTGTGCATGAATGTGTGTGCATGTGTTTTTGTCTATGTGCGTGCATGAATGTGTCTGCATGTGTTTTTGTCTATGTGTGCATGAATGTGTCTGCATGTATTTTTGTCTATGTGTGCATGAATGTGTGTGCATGTGTTTTTGTCTATGTGCGTGCATGAATGTGTGTGCATGTGTTTTTGTCTTTGTGCGTGCATGAATGTGTCTGCATGTGTTTTTGTCTATGTGTGCATGAATGTGTGTGCATGTGTTTTTGTCTATGTGTGCATGAATGTGTGTGCATGTGTTTTTGTCTATGTGCGTGCATGAATGTGTGTGCATGTGTTTTTGTCTATGTGTGTGCATGAATGTGTGTGCATGTGCTTTTGTCTATGTGTGTGCATGAATTTGTGTGCATGTGCTTTTGTCTGTGTGTGCATGTGCTTTTGTCTGTGTGTGCATGTGTTTTTGTCTGTGTTTGCATGTGTTTTTGTCTATGTGTGTGCATGTGTTTTTGTCTATGTGCGTGCATGTGTTTTTGTCTGTGCATGTGTTTTTGTCTGTGTGTGCATGTGTTTTTGTCTGTGTGTGCATGTGTTTTTGTCTATGTGTGTGCATGTGCTTTTGTCTGTGTGTGCATGTGTTTTTGTCTATGTGTGTGCATGAATGTGTGTGCATGTGCTTTTGTCTATGTGTGTGCATGAATGTGTGTGCATGTGCTTTTGTCTGTGTGTGCATGTGCTTTTGTCTGTGTGTGCATGTGTTTTTGTCTGTGTTTGCATGTGTTTTTGTCTATGTGTGTGCATGTGTTTTTGTCTGTGTGTGCATGTGTTTTTGTCTGTGTGTGCATGTGTTTTTGTCTGTGTGTGCATGTGTTTTTGTCTGTGTGCGTACACGTGCGTGTGTTGCAGGAGTCTGATGTTCTGCTGCTCCGCCCTCCACTCAGACGACCCGGTGCCGCTGCCCAGTCTGGCATGCCAGCCATCACGAGCGCAGACACGCTGTGCGAGAGAGGCGACCTGGCGCCCGACACGGCCCCCCCGCGGCGCCCCCCCCCGCCCCGCCGCCCAGCGGTAAGGCCCGCATCGCGCCAGCTCATTCGCTCCTCTCAGCGTGCGTCCCCCAGCGAATTACGCCTCTCCCTCCGCCCCCCCTCCCTCCCTCCCCGGGCGAGCGCCTCGGCGGAACGGATGAGACGGACTCTGTGGAGCGGCCTCAACTGGCCCCTGTGTGTGCCGGGAGCCTCTCACCTCACCCTGACCTCCGCGGATTATTCACAATTATGTGTGTGTGTGTGTGTGTGACTTCAGTCTGGTCGCCTGACAGAGATCCCTGTGGTCCCACAGTTCAGGGATTGAAACGTTGTCTTGTTTTTTGGTTTTTTGGTTTTTGGTTTTTTGGGAAGCTGTGTACGGAGGACATTTTGTGCGGCGGTGTGACTCATCCTCGATCCAGCACTGGCAGCGACACTTTCTGGATTTGCTTTTTGTGTTTTTCTGCGTCCAGTTTGGCCATCTTTCCTTGACCTGCCGTTCACGGTTCACACTGTGATAAAGTCGAGCATTTATCCTGTTCTTACTATGAGCATGTCCTCTCAAGTACCAGCCATAAGGAGATGTCAATAGTTTGTTAGTTAAAGATTATCCGGTTCTTAATCTGAGTGTCCTCACAAGCCTCAGCCAAAAAAAAAACGGCGGCGTTACCATGGAAACGTGTGACGCCCTTCCCTGTGTGAACCAATAGGACATTAGTTAAGTTTACGGTTTATTTACCCGCGAGTGCGGCTTGCACAGAGTCCCTATCCAGAGCGGTGCCTAACGGAAATGTTGTGTTCCTCACCTGCAGTACTGTGGAGGAAGGTTCAGCAGGATCCTCTGAAGGCTCAACTGCGGCTAGCGCTGGGCGGAGGCGTGTGGGTGAGCAGGGCTGGGGCCTCGGAGGAGCGGGATGGGGCGCTGTCCTGCCGGGGTTTCCCGGAGCAGGATGGGACGCTGTCCTGCCGGGGTTCCGGAGCGGGATGGGACGCTGTCCTGCCGGGGTTCCGGAGCGGGATGGGACGCTGTCCTGCCGGGGTTCCGGAGCGGGATGGGACGCTGTCCTGCCGGGGTTCCGGCGCGGGCCTGGGAGCGGGATGGGACGCTGTCCTGCCGGGGTTCCAGCGCGGGCCTCTCCCCTGGTTAGCGTGCGGACGCACACGCCGTAGCCGCAGTGATAGCCTGCGTTTCAGACCACAGCGAGCGTAAGGAACGGAAAAACAAACGGCAGATGTAACCGATTACAGTTCACGAGCGGAACGGGCGGGGCGAGGGGGGCTTCTTTCTTCTTCCTCCTCTTTTCCGTAACGTTTTCATTAAAAGTTTTTAATTGCGTGGGCGCGAGCGCTTCACACATTAGCCGGGCAGTGACTTACAGGTGACGGGAGCGTCTCTGCCCCTCGTCTCTGCGTTCGGGACAGGCTGCCGTGAGCCCCGGTCTCTCCGCCCGTCTTCGCCCCTGACTCATCGATTAGCTGCTCAGAAGGCTGTTGGAAACCTAAGCGCTGGTCACTGTGCTGATTGTAATTGACCGCATATGGATGTGCAGTCTTTCTGTGGAACTAAATGCTTTTAAATGGGTTTGTTCAGGGAGAATTGTACGGAACGGCGGTGCTCAAATGGCATTGCACTTTCGGTAATTGAGGCTTGGAGTGCTAACCGTCGAGGTAAGCACAGTTGCCGGTCTTGAAGCCCACATACGCGAGCATATTCATGCCAGTACAGAGCGGACGAGGATCTGTAAGGTCAGTCAGAACGCAAGCGAGTGCACTTTGTCAGCTAACGACACGCTGAAATCAAACTTCACTTTTTCCTCAAGTCCTTTTTTCCTCAGTTTAGTCGATTTTACATCACCATACGAACACATATGCTCCAAAGGCTTATGAAATTGTAATACTTTATTGACACTGATTGGCCAGAGATTTAACTAGCCGGGTGAGTTTCCACATGTTTCTTTTTTTCCCCGTCCATTTTCTGGAAAACAAAATCTTATGAGATGTCATGTCATCGTGTACCAGTAGGCGTGTATGTCGATCAAATGTCTCTTGATTTTCCATTCCCCTCCAATCAATATCCGCATTGATGTCGCCCTCCTTGTTTGATGTCAGTCAAATCGCCTCTCCGCCCTTCAAAAATTCCCCCCGAAAGATTGTGTCTACGTAATACGAGGCTAGTGCTGCTCTCACTTCTGTTTCACTTACTCTTCGAAAGTATGAGCCTACTCATTATTACTAATAGTTTGTACTTAATGTTTACGTGCTGGAATGGACAAAAATCTGACAAACAGCCGCTCAGCACAGTAAATCAGTAACTCAACAGTCAGCGGTGGCCTTTCTGTGAGTTTGTGTGTGAGTTTGTGTGTGAGTTTGTGTGCGAGGTGTGTGAGGGCCCGTGTGCTGCTCTGGAGTCAGGGTGTGTTGTGTGCTGCTCTGGAGTCGGGGTGTGTTGTGTGCTGTTCTGGAGTCGGGGTGCGTTGTGTGCTGCTCTGGAGTCGGGGTGCGTTGTGTGCTGCTCTGGAGTCGGGGCGTGTTGTGTGCTGCTCTGGAGTCGGGGTGCGTTGTGTGCTGTTCTGGAGTCGGGGCGCGTCCGCTCAGCCGCGTCCCGGCGTGTCGGAGCGCACGCGGTGCTCAGCAGGCCCTCTGTCTCTCCACAGCTCTCCTGGGCAGTCAAGATCAAGAAGAAGCTGAAGCCTGTGGCTCCGTTTCTGGGGAAGTTCAGGCCCACGGTGGGGCAGTGCTGCCACCAGTGTGCCCCCAGGAGCCTGGTGAGAGAGGGGGGCGTCGAGGTGGGGAGAGGGGGGGGGGGTAACGGTCCGATGTTTAAAATCTCAGGGGAGTGTTTACGGGAATGTGCCTCAGCCTGCCCCTGTTCAAACATCCAGTGCCAGTGTCATGTCACCGTCCAGTGCCCGTGGGCGGCCTGTAGCGTAGCGGTTAAGGTAAAGGACTGGGACATGCAAGGTTGGTGGTTCGATCCCCGGTGTAGCCACAATAAGATCCGCACAGCCGTTGGGCCCTTGAGCGAGGCCCTTAACCCTGCATTGCTCCAGGGGAGGATTGTCTCCTGCTTAGTCTAATCAACTGTACGTCGCTCTGGATAAGAGCCTCTGCTAAATGCCCTTAATGTAGTGTAATGTAATGTAAAGAGTCAGCTGGCTGATGGATCTGGTCTCACGGGAGGGCGTCTCTGTGTGTCACAGGGCTGGAAGCTGCTGAAGACGTCTCCCTCTCTGGGCTTCCAGGACCTGCTGGCCGTCAACGAGACCCACACCAGGTACACAATCACATCTCTGTGGTCTCATAACGCAGGGATACACACACCAGGTACACAATCACATCACTGTGGTCTCATAACGCAGGGATACACACACCAGGTACACAATCACATCTCTGGTCTCATAACGCAGGGATACACACACCAGGTACACAATCACATCACTGTGGTCTCATACAGCAGGGATACACACACCAGGTACACAATCACATCTCTGTGGTCTCATAACGCAGGGATACACACACCAGGTACACAATCACATCTCTGTGGTCTCATAACGCAGGGATACACACACCAGGTACACAATCACATCACTGTGGTCTCATACAGCAGGGATACACACACCAGGTACACAATCACATCTCTGTGGTCTCATAACGCAGGGATACACACACCAGGTACACAATCACATCACTGTGGTCTCATACAGCAGGGATACACACACCAGGTACAAAATCACATCACTGTGGTCTCATAACGCAGGGATACACACACCAGGTACAAAATCACATCTCTGTGGTCTCATAACGCAGGGATACTCAAATCTGTCCTGTGAGGCCAGTAGTTTTTCATGCTGGTTTTCATTATTTCCTGCTACTCAAGACTGATTTCAGTCTGGTACACGAGAGGTGTGAAAACTGTTTGCTGCAAACAGTTACTGTTAAACGATTTTAAATTCCATTTAGTTCGCCACCAACGCTTTTTGAATTCAAATGGATGTGACTTAGATTTAACAATGCCAGCTAGCTGTTTTGTTGCTTCTCTGTGATTTATTTTTCAAGGTGAGATCAAATATTACATTGATTAAAGTGCATTAATAAAACCAATAATTCTCAACTTTTGTTCTCTCCCTTCTTGTTTGCAGCGCACCGCAAATAGTTAACTAACGTTTCTGACTAACAGAAAAAAGTTTGCGAACGTTAGCTAATCTTGCACGCACCCTCAGGTCAGTTAATTCTCTGGCCGGTCAGTGTCCTTACACGGCAAATGAACAATCGGATAGAGGAGAAAGCCCGCGGCACTGCTGGTGTCGAGGGACTGATTTGAGCATCCGTGCCGTGAAGTCTGTGCATGCTAGCCCCCCCCCCCCGCTCTCCTCCTGTCCCTCGCTGCCGCCCTCAGGTACCGGGGCTGGCTGGTTCGGAGAGTGTGCTGTGTGCTGTTTGTGGGGGGACGCAGGGTGTACCCCAGTCCTGCCTCCGACAGGGCGGACCGGGTCTGCTCCAGCGCCAGGTGAGAGAGAGCGACAGAATGTGTGGGAAAAGAGAGAGAGAGAGGAGAGGCGTAGCGAGGAAATGATTTTGATTACGCGTCCCGTAGCTGAAGAGCTTTTTTTTTCCGCGACGGTCAATTAATTAGCGGGGTCGAGGAAGGCCGTCCTTCGCTGAGAGCGGCCGACGGTCGGGGGGAAACCACGGGAACGCAGCCGGCTTTGACACGCAGCGCTCCTCTCCCAGTCTCCATCTCCCTCCCTCTCTTCCCCTGCCCGCGTCTCGTTTATATTCCTCCATTCCGCCCGCCGCCCGTCCGACGCCTGGCCCTCTCCGGCCCCCCGGAGGCTTTTATCTCGACGCGGGCCTGACCTTTGAGTGACCCGTTGTGTTGTACGTCACAGCCGGAGCGCTGCACTCGGGACGGGCCCGCGTTCGTGAGCGTGTGCTGCGCGTCGGCCGCCGCTCACAACGGCGCCTCTGTCCTCTGAAGGGGCTCGTTTCGCGTCCTGTGACCGGCTGTTTTTCCCGGTGTGCCCAGGGTGCAGAGAGCCGCGGCTGCCGGGCGGTTTGAGCAGCGCGGCCCGCAGCACCTGGCACTGACCACCAGGGGGCGGGCCGCTCACGTCCTGCCCGTCATTGACACCTGCATCTCACCGATCCTCCTCCGGTAACGAGAGCACCGCTCCGTAGATCCTTGAGAATTTCACCGCTTTGAGTCTTTGACATTTCTACTTAATGTACTGTCATATCTTAATATACTGTCATATCTCCTTTACCCCCGTAGCAGTTCCCCCATACCCAGTAAATTCCTTTCCCTCTTAGTATATTTTTAACTCTCTCTTTCCCTCTGTATTTTTCTCCCAGATTCAGATCCAGATATACTTTATTAGCGTGACAGTCCATTGAATAGCATTGCCAACAATAATTTTGTGAAATAGGAGATAATAATCTCTCCCTCTCCCATTGGTTCTTTAAAAAATTTTATGATGAAATGTTTGGGTAGCAAGAATTGTATGTCTCCTTTATGAAAATACAGCAGAATCTAAAGGTCAAAAGGTCTGTCTCTCTCTCTCCCCTTCTCTCTCATTGGTTCTTTACAAATTGTTATGTTGAAATGTTTGGGTAACAAAAACTGTATGTCTCCTTAACAGTCACAACACAGGGGAAGCAGAGGCCAACATGGGTCTCTCTCTAAATTCAATTAAATTCAATATGCTTTACTGGCATGAAATGCAGTCAATACTGCCAAAGTATTAGATAAAGAAACACACAAACACACACACACAGACAAAAATAAGATGAAAAGAAAGCATTTAGTTATTAACCAAGGATAATATTTGCAAGTTGAAGAAGTAACACATTGCACTGTTCTCTCTCCCTCTCCCCTGCCCCCTCTCCCCTTCTCCCTCACCCCCTGCCCCCTGCCCTCTCTCCCTCTCTCCCTGCTCCCTCTTTCTCACTCCCTGCCCCCTCCCCCTCTCTCTCACTCCCTGGCCTCTCCCCCTCTCTCTCACTCCCTCCCCCTCTCTCTCACTCCCTCCCCCTCCCTCTCACTCCCTGGCCCCTCTCCCTCTCTGCAGGGTGTGCAGCTGGGTGTTGCTGAGGCTCTTGGGGTCTGTGTTCTGCAGTGTGCAGGTCAACCTCTCCCAGCTGGCTGCTCTTCACAAAGCCTCCGAGATGGTAGAGCTCCCTCAGCCCTTCCTCTCCTCTCTCTGTCTCTCTCTCTCTCTCCCCCTCCCCCCTCTTTCTCTGTATCTCTCTCCCCTCTCTTTATCTCTGTCTCTCTCCCCTCTCTCTGTCTCTCTCTCTTTCTCTCTCTCTCTCTCCCCTCTCTCTCTGTCTCTCTCTCTCTCTCCCCTCTCTCTCTGTCTCTCTCTCTCCCCTCTCTTTATCTCTGTCTCTCTCTCTCTCTCCCCTCTCTCTGTCTCTCTCTCTCTCTCTCTCTCTCTCTCTCTGTCTCTCTCTCTATCTCTCTCTCTGTGCACACACCCAGCCTAACCCCATCCAGCCCAATAGACAGAGGCCCAGTCATTCTGCCAGTGTGACTGCCCCACAGGACCAAGGAGAAGGTCACGAACGAAAGAGGACGTTTTGTACACATCTTAACGCCTAATTATTTCCAGTCCAGAGTTTGTTTTGTTTGTGAGTAATCTGACTTTTCTGTGAACACACAGTTTTCTGTGTGCGCTGTGGCATCGATTCTGAGTTTAGGATGCGCTGGGCCCCAAACGGTTAAGTTTCGGGCCAACGCTGCGATCGATATGACCGAGTCGGTGGTGGGCTCGTCGTGTGCCTTCCATCACCGAAACGGTCCCAGGAGGAGCGCCTTAAACCCCCTCTCCCAGCCAGCGTCTTCACTGCGGCTCAATAAACAATCACAGCATCTCTGACTCATTTGCATTACAGAATGAAATATTAGCTTTTGCTTTAAACTTCTGGCCCGCTCTCAATTTGTGCAGTCTTTGTATTTTAATTTATTCCCACAGTGCCGATTATGCACGGCACTCCTATGTACAGTTGGATCTGCAATTAGAAGTGTGTGTGTCTGTGTGTGTGTGTGTGTGTGTGTGTGTGTGTGTGTATGTGCGTGTGTGTGTGTGTATGTGTGTGTGTGTGTATGTGTATGTGTGTGTGTGTGTGTGTGTGTGTGTGTGTGTGTGTGTGTGTATGTGTGTGTGTGTGGGTGGGGTGTGTGTGTGTATGTGTGTGTGTCTGTGCGTGTGTGTGTGTGTGTGTGTGTGTATGTGTGTGTGTGTGTGTGTGTGTGTGTGTGTGTGTGTGTACATGTGTGTGTGTATGTACACGTGTGTGTGTGTGTGTATGTACGTGTGTGTGTGTGTGTGTGTGTGTGTGTGTGTGTGTACTTGCAGGAGGCCCCCCTGGTGTTCGTCTCCGTGCAGCAGTGTGGTCTGGACTACGCGCTGCTCCCTCTGGTGCTCCTCTGCCACAACCTGAGGGTCCCGTACACCATCTGCCCCCCTCTGGATGGGTGGCTCCTGGCTGGGGTACGCCCCGCCCTTCCCCCCCTGACTCACGCGGTTACCCCATTACCAGCCGTGTCCCGTCTGAGTCACCCGCCCTCCACACCGCCAACAGAAACACTCATCTGGGCCAGCCGCGGTGGTGCAACAGGCTGAAGCGCTTCCTGTGTGTCCACACGCAGGTCTGTCCTGCAGAGGCTTGGTGTGATACTGCGCCCCGGCTCCTCGGGCACGGAACAGGACCCTGAGGAGGACCGCCTCTACGGCCCCCTCATGACTTCTGTGAGTCCGCCTCCGCTCGGTCAAACCGAGTGACGCTTTCTCTTTTCAGTTTTAACTGCTTTTCTCCAGTTTAAAAAAAAAAAAAAATGTGCTGATTACTTTCTAGTGTCGGTTCACCTCGACGCCATCTGCATCCATACAGACGATAGAGCCCGCGTTTATGATTTATCACACAACACACTGCGCCAGAACACCTGATTGGCGCAGGGAAATCGGAGTGTCTGGCACTTCAAGCCAGCAGACACATCACCAGATGGCTGCCAAACTTCGAAGGCTGAAGATATGCAAGTGTGGGCTGGGTTAGCACTTGGAGGGGAGAGCTCCTGGAGAACCCAGGCTGTGGTGTTGGTGGGCCTGTCGAGGGCGGGCAGTCGAACCTCAACGCCCCAGTGTAGTGATGGGGACACAGCGCGGCAGGAGACACGTTATCTGTGATGAGACGTTAAATCTAGGTCCTGACTCACTGTGGCCATCAACGACTCCATGATACTCTTCACAAAGAGTAGGGCGTTCCCCAGTGTCCTGGCTAAAATCCCCAACCTGGCTCTCTCATCCTGCCCACCTAATCCTCCTCCAGTTTAATTGTCAAAAAATAATAATCCTCTCCCTCTCTGCAAAATGGCTGCCCAGGTGGGTGCTGCACATTGGACGTGTTTGAGGGGTTTTGCCTGCACGTTCAGCGTGAGGAAAGCACTGTTTAAATGCAAACATTAATATTATTTTCCAGAACATTCCAAATCCAGATCCTCAAATCTGGCCCTTAAATCCAAATCTGACCCTTCCTCCCAGGCAGCTAAACGAACAGTTAGCTCCCAGGTAGCTAACTGCTTTCCACCCTCCCCAGGTAAAGGGCGGGTGGAAAACCGACAGTTCTCGGCCCACCAGGACTGTGACGTGGGGAACAGGGCTGTGTAATCTTACACACGACGCCATAAAATGCGGAGGAGAGGCTGCCGGCGTCCCCCCCGTACTGGAGACCCTGTCCGCAGCGTCGCCGGTCACACGGGAGGGCGGTGACGCACGACGACGCACGGGGTCAGGGGTCGGCCGCTTCGTTACCGTACCGACGGAGCGGGTTTTAGGCGCGCGGCGCGGACGTCACGCGGTGACCGAACGATCCCCTCTAATCTCGCTCCTCGAGACGGCCAGACAGTCTGCGCCCCGCATTATGCGCTCTATAAAGAGTGACGTCTGCTTTTCCACCAAAACAGCCTCCCCGCCCCCCCCTCGCCATCTCCGCTCGGCCAGAAATGAGCGGAAATAAAAAAAAACAGGAGACGCAGAGCGAGTGGAGGGCATAATGGAAGTAATTTTGATCGTTTTATGGTCGGGGAGACAGTGTGTGTCTGCGTTTTATTTTTGTGTTATTATTATTTAGATAGAGACGTTTCTCTGTTTGGTTTCGCGGCATTGTGTAAATGCGTTGTATTGTTCCGCCCCATCGGCTCCTCTGGCCCTGATATGTTGTTTGTCTGCCTCTCTCCCCGTTCCCATTGTTTCCCTGTCATTTTCTCCTCCGCTGTTTAGTGCCCCCCTCCCCGGTTACGTACGCTCCCCGTCAGAAACGCTGTCTGATGGGGGCTGCGTCTGTTGATTGTTTGTTTCTCGACCAGCCGTCATCAGATCTGGACCATCAAATCCACATCCGGCCCTGGTTTTCACAGCTGACTCCCAGGTGAAGGCAGGGTCCAGCAGGTCTCGGACCTCGGGGATCGTGATTTGATGATCTCTGTTCTGAACACTGGGCCCCCGAACATGTACTCATACGTTGTGATGTGTGGTCATTTGCGTTATTGTCACCTCCCTGTCAGCTTTGACCAGTCTGGCCATTCTCCTCTGACCTCTCTCAGGAACAAGGCACGCAAAACAAACTTCAGAGACTAGTGTGCGTGAAAATCCCAGGAGATCAGCAGTTTCTGAGAAACTCAAATGACCCGGTCTACCACCAACAATCATTCCACGGTCAAAGTCACTTTAATCACATTTTCCCCCATCCTGATGGTTGAGGTGAACATTAACTGAAGCTCCTGACCTGTATCTACATGACTGTATACATTGCACTGCTGCCACACAATTGGCTGTTTAGATAATCGCATGAATAAGTAGGTGTAATAAAGTAAAAATGTTCCTAATAAAGTGCTCGGTGAGTGTATACTGACACGTACACTTTTCCTACTTGCCTCCCTTAATGTGATTGGCTGGAATCTCAGACATTAGTTTGTGTCACTGAATCTGATCTCACAGGTGGTTAGTAAGTGAACCATCTGTGAGACGTGATTGAGTTGCACAAATTTGTTAGATTTGGCAAATCAAGGTTAATGTCCCCAAACCCCATTTATTCCTGTCCTCTGCTGTCCTCCTATCTCTCCTCCTCAGCATCATACTCTCTCCTTCTCACCTCTAATTTCTCACTTTCTTTGTCTCCCGCTGGCTATGCACCCCCACTCATTCTCCCTCCCTATCTCTGTCTCCCTCTCTCTCGCCTCTCTCTCTGTCTCTCACTCCCATCTCTCTCTCCTCCTCTCTCGCCTCGGTCTTTCACTCTCTCCCTCTCTCTCCATCTCTCACTCACTCCCATCTCTCTCTCTCTCTCTCTCTCCCCCTCTCTTTCTCCCTCTCTCTCTCCCTCTCTCTCTCTCTCTCTCTCTCTCACTCACTCCCATCTCTCTCCCTCTCTCTCTCTCTCCCTCTCTCCCACTCTCTCTCCCTCCCTCCCTCTCTCCCTCTCTCTCCCTCCCTCTCCCTCTCCCCCTCTCTCTCTCCCTCCCTCCCTCTCTCCTCCCTCTCTCTCTCTCTCTCCCTCTCTCTCCGTCTCTCACTCACTCCCATCTCTCTCTCCCTCC
>NC_083770.1:45417961-45493261 GCF_963514075.1 Conger conger | reverse complement strand
CATTTCAGTCCTTTGGCAGACGCTTTTAATCCAAAGCGACTTAGAAGTGCATAGATTCTTCCACAAGTTAAAGCATTCAAGTGCTGTCGCTATGGTGATTCTCTCAGGGGCGTGGCCTGGCCTTTCTGCAGTACGTGCTGTCCCTGCTCAGGGGCGGTCAGAGAGGAAGCGTCAGGATCCATTTCGCGCAGGCCTTCTCACTAAAGGTACAGCAACCTACATCCCAACCCTCTCCCTGTGTCTAACCCTCTCCCTGTGTCTGCCTGTGTCTCCCTGTGTCTCCCAGTGTGTCTCTCTGTGTCTGACTGTCTCCCTATGTCTGACCCTCTCCCTGTGTCTCCCTGTGTCTGACCCTCTTCCTGTGTCTCTGTGTGTCTGACCCTCTCCCTGTGTCTCCCTGTGTGTCTCTGTGTGTCTGACTGTCTCCCTATGTCTGACCCTCTCCCTGTGTCTCCCTGTGTCTGACCCTCTTCCTGTGTCTCCCTGTGTCTGACTGTCTCCCTGTGTCTGTCTCCCTGTGTCTGAATGTCGCCCTGTGTCTGTCTCCCTGTGTCTGACTGTCTCCCTGTGTCTGTCTCCCTGTGTCTGACTGTCTCCCTGTGTCTGTCTCCCTGTGTCTGACTGTCTCCCTGTGTCTGTCTCCCTGTGTCTTCCTGTGTCTCCCTGTGTCTGTCTGTCTCCCTGTGTCTTCCTGTGTCTCCCTGTGTCTGTCTCCCTGTGTCTGACTGTCTCCCTGTGTCTGTCTCCCTGTGGGGCTGCCTCCTCCCCTCTGGCTGTATCCATGCGTTTTGTGTTTCTGCATATCTGCTTTGTGTTATCGCCATGTTTCACCTGTCCCATTCTCCACTCTCACTTACCTGTCTAGCTAACCTGACTCGACCATCTGTCACTCGTCTCAGCTAACTGTCTCACTCACCTGTTTCACTCACCTGCTTTACCTACACGCCTCATCCACCTGTCTCTCCCAGTCCCTTACCTGTCTGACCTGACTCAACCATCCGTCTGACTCACCGGTCTCACCTGTATCTGGCTTCTTGCCTGTCTGTGTGCCGTTCCTTGTCCACGCTGTGCTACAGGAGATGTGTGACACAGGGAGGTGTCGTGTGGACGGAGCACGCCCCTTACAGGAACTCCTGCTCCCTGCGATACTCAAAAACAGGTCTGGCGTGTGTGTCCGGGTGTCGTTGTGTGCAATCAAGAACGGGTTTGAGTCTGGAGTGTGTCCAGTTGTCAGTATTGTTCAGATTGTTAGTTGTGTGTTGAGTTACGACCTGCCAAGGGACTGAAGATGGAAATTAGTTGTAGCTAACTGGTTCAATGCATCATATTTCACCTTGTCAAATGTATGTTAAAAAGTGCGCATGGTGCCTGTGTAAGAAAGTAAATAAAATATCAAATAACGTTTCCATGATGTTTGACAGGAAACAATCCCTTGCTGTATCAACCTCTCCCCCAGGTCTGATGCGGTATATGGGCAGAAATCTGTGTCCTGGGTCCTAGCGCCCCCCCACTGCCCTGAGCTGCCCCACCCAGAGAGACAGTTCTGCACCGCCCTCGTTCAGCACCTGCTGCACTGTGAGTAACCTCCCTCCCTAACCGACAGGCCTGAGTCTGGAGTGTGTCTGGTTGTCCTTATGTGTAATTTTCAAAAACAGGCTTGAGTCTGGTGTGAGTCTGGTTGTCTTTATGTGTTATACTCAAAAACAGGTTTGAGTGTGTCCGGTTGTCGTTATTGTCAAGATTGTTATATCAACTCCCATTTTGTAGGCTACTGATTGTTAGTTATTACATTACATTACATTATTGGCATTTGGCAGACGCTCTTATCCAGAGCGACGTACAGTTGATTAGACTAAGCAGGAGACAGTCCTCCCCTGGAGCAATGCAGGGTTAAGGGCCTTGCTCAAGGGCCCAACGGCTGTGTGGATGTTATTGTGGCTACACTGGGAATCGAACCGCCGACCTTGCGGGTCCCAGTCATTTACCTTAACCACTACGCTAGAGGGCCACCCTATATTTATGACCTTGTTGTGTATTGTTGCTCCTTTGAAGAACAAACTGGTTTGGTCTGCTGAAAGCAAAACTTGAGAGACCTTGTCTCATGGTTTTCCATCCATGGAAACTGATGTTTCGATGATGTTTGATATGATACAACCTCTTCCTCTTTGTTGACGCAATGACTACTTAATGCTGCACACTGTCGACCGTTTCATGAAGGATGGATCAGCCGGAATACCGTGATTTAGTGAGGAGGGCCAGTGCAGGATTCAGCGTTTTTACAATGACCCTGATTTGAACCGCAACAAAATACTTGGGCTACTCCCGCGTCTTTGAGTCAATCGTCTGTTTTGACATTTCAACTTATTGATCATAATAATATTTACACAGCCGTCGGTAGCACTGCGAGAGCCGGAGAGAGATCGCTAATAACGTCGGACTGTTTGAGCGAAAAGATGGAAACGAGACGTCACGCTGCAGGTAGCTCGCTCTGATTAACCCAACCGAACGGCAGTTGCTGCACACACTGGTATTGGGCAATAACTGTAAACCAGTCGGACGTTTCTATTTCAGAAGTGCGTGCGCTGACATGATTCTGTGTTCTGCTCCGATTCCCGTCAATGTCAAATCCGTCAAAACGAAATCGTGAATGACACCTGCCCGGCTAAATGGTATTATTGCTTTTGTGAGGAATATCAGCTTGTGGGGCAAAAGTTTGTTTTGATTAGTGTCATAATACATTAGTGCGACGTCAATCAGCTGGCCCGATCCCTCCTCGTACTGGCCCTGGGTTGCTTGAGCCCTGGTTGCTGGAGTAATATGTAGGCTTGGCAGTTGTGTTGTGTTGTGTTTTATGGTCTTATCACAGGCTGTGTGGTGTATGTCATACACACAGATAGAGTGCTGTATCAGCCCCTCTCCTTTAGGTCTGATGTATTATTTGGGCAGAAATGTAAAAATATGTAGCCCTTCAGCTGAAGGCCTGGTTTTACTGGCAGTGCCGCCTGTGTCGATGGGGCTACATCATCCTGTGAGATGTCCCCTCGGAGGATGGAGGTTGCTGCACATCTGTGACTCACGGACCTACTGCTGTCTGGAGCTGGGTGCGCAAAACGACTCTCAATATGTAAAAACTTCACAGTTTCATAATTTGTTCACACAATAACTGTTCAATGACGCCTACAATCAGTTTGTCAATATTTTCTCTGCTCTCCCTTCAAATAAGAATGAGGATAGATAGGAACAGCATGAGATGCAAAATTGGGATCCAGCGTAATATGATATACAGGCATATATAAGCTTGTACAACTGCATCATATTTCATAAGCTATCAAAGATATGTCCACTGAGAATGTGAACAGCACGTGACCGTTTTTATATATGCCAGCACGTGCTTGGGCTTCTGTTGCGGTTGGCCGTGACGGAGCTGTGAAAAGACCGTGTGAATGTTGCACTTGAACAGGGAGAATGGGAAAGCGTGCACCGGCAGTCAGCTGTACTGCCAATATCGATGCAAACGTTTTTGAAGCTGAATGATCACCAACTTAAAGCCGTCGTGTCGCTAGTTTCCCTCGGGCAAACGCATCCTTCGCAGTCAGCACCTAGAGCCATTCATTTTCCACGCTGCGTGGTTGGTGAAAACATGGAGACAGAACGGAGAAAAGCTGGGACGTTTCTCTGCTTAATCACATTTCCAGTGCCATTCCGCCACCATCAACAGAAAATTTGAGACGGCGTCGAAAGAAATGAGTGTTTAACCTGCCTCCCAAAGCAGACTCGAAGCAAGTAGCCTACGTCTCTGTCTCTTAAGACGGGTGTGTTCGTTTATTAGGGCTCTTGAGTGCTCTCTGGCCGTCGGGAAATTCACTGAACGCTCTGAGAGCTAACGATCGAATGCGCCCCAACATCTTTGAACATGCTGCGGTTTGTATTCGTTTTAATTGACCCCGAGAGGGCTGGAGTAAAAATATGTGACCGACCGGATTGGAACGAAAATAGGTGGCCGTTACGATTGAAAAGTCAACATCACATTGTATTGGGCCGCTTGCCACAAATATTACCCATACAAAAGTAGCTGCCCTTTAGCATGCCAGCCTTTACCATGCAGAATGAAGTGCAGTAAATGGTTGGCATTTATATAGCGCCTTTATCCAATGCGCTGTAAAATTGATGCTTCCCATTCACCCATTCACACCCCAACAGCAGTTGGCTGCCATGCAAGGTACCAACCAGCTTGTCAGGAGAATTTTTAGAGTTAAGTGTCTTGCTCAGGGACACTTTGACACACTGAAGGCGGGATCGAACCGGCAGGATATATTGCCGGAGGCCGGCTCTTATGGAACTCACTGCAGTTACGAGCACTTACAGGGTTTGTCTGTCACGCCTTTAGCTAGCATGCAGGTTATATCTTGCCTGATTTGTTGTGCGTGCCAACCAAGTAAACCATGAGAGTCTCATCGTTTTCCATCCATGGAAACTGACGTTTCCATGACGTTTGATAGGAGACAACCTTGTCCTCTTCTCTGCTGCAATGACTACTTAATGCTCTGGTTGGCTGTTCTATGGGGCAAGTCTGTGTGCTGTTCTCTGGTTAGTTGTTCTATGGGGCAAGTCTGTGTGCTGTTCTCTGGTTAGTTGTTCTATGGGGCAAGTCTGTGTGCTGTTCTCTGGTTAGTTGTTCTATGGGGCAAGTCTGTGTGCTGTTCTCTGGTTAGTTGTTCTATGGGGTAAGTCTGTGTGCTGTTCTCTGGTTAGTTGTTCTATGGGGCAAGTCTGTGTGCTGTTGTGTGGTTGGCTGTTCTATGGGGCAGGTCTGTGTGCTGTTGTGTGGTTGGCTGTTCTATGGGGCAGGTCTGTGTGCTGTTCTGTGATTGGCTGTTCTCTCGGGTGGGAGTGACCGTGCCGTGTACTTTCAGCCACCACTTCCTGCGCCGCTGTGATGTCCACCGGCCTGGTGTCCTGCCTGCTGCTGCACAAACACCGCAGGGTAAACACCGTCGCTCCCACACGCTCTCAGCGACCTCACCCCACCCGTGTGTCAACATCTCCCTCACCTCTCTCCCCCGCCCGTGGGCCAACATCTCCCTCACCTCTCTCCCCCGCCCGTGGGCCAACATCTCCCACACCTCTCTCCCCCACCCGTGGGCCAACATCTCCCACACCTCTCCCCCCCACCCGTGGGCCAACATCTCCCACACCTCTCCCCCGCCCGTGTGCCAACATCTCCCACACCTCTCCCCCGCCCGTGGGCCAACATCTCCCACACCTCTCTCACCCACCCGTGTGTCAACATCGCCCACTCCTCTCTCCCCCACCCGTGTGCCAACATCTCCCACACCTCTCTCCCCCGCCCGTGCACCAACATCGCCCACACCTCCCTCACCCGCCCGTGCGTCAACATCTCCCACCTCTCTCCCCCGCCCGTCAACATCGCCCACCTCTCTCACCCGCCCGTGCCCCAACATCTCCCACACCTCCCTCACCCGCCCGTGTGCCAACATCTCCCACACCTCTCTCCCCCGCCCGTGTGCCAACATCTCCCACACCTCTCTCACCCGCCCGTGCCCCAACATCTCCCACACCTCTCACCCGCCCGTGCCCCATCATCTCCCACACCTCTCTGAAACGCCCGTGCCCCATCATCTCCCACACCTCTCACCCCACCCCCAACATCGCCCACACCTCTCTCCCCCGCCCGTGCCCCAACATCTCCCACACCTCTCTCACCCCACCCCCAACATCGCCCACACCTCTCTCCCCGCCCGTGGCTGAACACCGCCCACACCTCTCTCCCCCACCCGTGGCTGAACAAGGCCCACACCTCTCTGAAACGCCCGTGGCTGCGTCGCGGCCCAGTTTGGCCCTCTGGTGTCTCCGTGCCGACCTGCAGGCCGGGGCCCTGGTTTTGGGGACACGTCTCCGCGGGTGACGCCAGGCCACACAATGCGGGAGCCCAGGCAGAGGGAGAGCAGCTGGGCCCTCTGACACAGCTAATGAGTTATGACTTATTAATCACATTATGTAATAGTGCACGAGTGGGCCTTGGTCATAAAATGAAATGCAGAATCAATATGTATGCTGAGAAGGGCTTGTTTTTGGGAGCGTTGCCAAATGTAATCGTAAAGCACTTCACTGTGGTTAACAGGGTTGTCTGCCCTGCTCTCTCTTCCTCTTTCTCTTTCTCTCTCTCTCCCTTCCTCCATCTCTCCCACTGCCATTCCTTCTCTCCCTATATCTCTTTTCCTCTATCCCCTTCTCTCCCTATATCTCTTTTCCTCTATCCCCTTCTGTCTGTCTCTCTTTCTCTCCGTCTTTCGCCCCTTCTCTCCCTCTCTCTATTTCTCCCCTTTCTCACTCTTCTCCCTCCTTCTCTCCCTCTCTCTCTCTTTCACTCACTCCCTTTCTCTCCCTCCGTCTCACTTTCCTTCTCTCCCTCTCTCTCTCCCTCTCTCTCTCTCTCTCCTCAGGGGGTGCGCCTGTCTGAGCTCTGCCGGGACTCCTCTTGGCTCCTGGAGGAGGTGCTGTTCCGGAACCGGGACGTGGGTTTCGGCGGCTCCCTGTGGAGCGTAGTGCACCACGCCCTGTCCCTGCTGAGGCCCAGCCTGGTGATGGCTCAGCTGCCCCCCGGGCGGGAGCCCCTCATCGCCCCCCGCCCCTGCCCCGCTGCCCTGCTGAGCCTGGCCCGGCACTGCGACATCCTCACACACGCCTTCATACTGGAGGCTGTCGGAGGTGTTCGTCTGCCCCTTCCACTCAACCTGTGTGCTGTAGCTGTTAGCTGTTACCCTGTGCTGTTAGCTGTTAGCTGTTAGCTGTGAGCTGTTCCCCTGTGCTGTTAGCTGTTAGCTGTGAGCTGTTCCCCTGTGCTGCTAGCTGTTAGCTGTTACCCTGTGCTTAAGCTGTTAGCTGTTACCCTGTGCTGTTAGCTGTTAGCTGTTAGCTGTTCCCCTGTGCTGTTAGCTGTTACCCTGTGCTGTTAGCTGTTAGCTGTTACCCTGTGCTGTAGCTGTTAGCTGTTCCCCTGTGCTGTTAGCTGTTAGCTGTGAGCTGTTCCCCTGTGCTGTTACTGTAGCTGTTAGCTGCCACTGTTAGCTGTTTATCTGCACTTTCAGCATGTCACCTGCACTGTTATCTGTTCACCTGCGCTGTTAGCTGTATACCTGTTCACCAATGTGTTAGCTGTTCACCTACACTGTTACTGTAGCTATTAGCTGCATTGTTAGCGGCTCTCCTGTGCTGTTACTGTTCACCTACATTCTTAGCTCCTCACCTGCGTTAGCTGGCTGTTGAGGTGTGTGTATCTTGGACAGTGCAGCGTAGCGTACATTAGTTCGAATGTCTCTCAGCGTGTGCAGTGTCGTCCATGCTGAGCGAGGTGGCACACTGCGGGGGAGGAGGAGGAGGAGAGATGGAGTTTGATGTGGCTCTGTGCCAGGAGGAGCTGACTGAGAAAGCTCTGCAGCTCTGCTACTTACTCCCCTTAGGGCACCATCCTGTAAGTAGTACAAACACACACACTCATACAAACACACACACACACACACACACATTGATACAAACACACACACACACACTCATACAAACACACACACACATTGATACACACACACACTCACACTCATACTCATACAAACACACACACACACACATACACACACACACACACACACACTCTCACTCACTCACTCATACAAACACATACACACACAGACACACACATTCACTTACTCATATTTAGACACACACTCACACATGCACTCATATATTCTCACACACATACACACATATACACACACACACACTCACTCACTCACTCATACAAACACACACACACACACACTCACACACACACACATGCACGCACACACACACACGCACACGCACACTCACACACTCTCTCACGCACACACACACACTCTCTCTCTCTCTCACACACACACACTCTCACTCATACTCATACAGACACACACACACACACGCACACTCATATATACTCACACACACACATACACACACTCACACACACACTCACACCCTCTCACACTCTCTCTCACACACACACTCGCACCCTCACACACTCTCTCTCTCACACACACACTCACACCCTCTCACACTCTCTCTCACACACACACACACACACACATTCCCACACTGACCCTCCTGCTGGGCGGTGCTGGCTCACACAGTAGAGCAGTGTTCTCAGGCTCTGTAAACGTGTGGGGCATTTTGTTCACGTGGAAACGGCCAGTGTTGTCCCTTTGCTCAAGTAAAAGCAGTTTAGTCAAACAAATGGCCGCGCTGCCCCATTAAACATCCACTGAATAAGATGCGGCAGCCAGCTCCAGTCCGTCAGCGTGTAAATCTGCTTCAGTCAGGCACCCTCTATATCCCACTGTCTTCATAGTCCTTTAATCAAAGCCGTAAATACTGCTTCGCCATCTCCCCGTCTCTCTCTCCTGCTCTCTATCCCTCTCTCTTTCCCTCTCTCTCTCCCTTCCATCAGGTCTTTCCCCCGCCTGCTCTCGCTCATTTCCCCCAGCTCTCTCCCCGGTGCATTATTGTCTTTCCCTCATCTCTGTCTTATTTCCATTCCCCACATGCCCGTTCTCAGCCCCGTGTCTATTTGTGGGATGGAAACGCATCAGGACCTGTCTGCCAGGAAGACAGATCTTTACTTTCTGTATCTCGCTCTCTGTTATTTACTCTGTAATCAGTTTCTCTCTCTCTCTTTTCTCTCCCCCTTCTTTCTCTCTGTCCCTCTCGATCCCTCTCTCTCTCCCTCTCTCTCTCTCTCTCACTCTCTCTCTCTCTCTCTCTGAGTGTGGCTGGACTGTGCAGAGTGTGTGGCGTTTTTAAAATGTAATATTTTATTGATTTAATTTTATTACATCTATATCTTTCTCTCCCTCTCTCCGTCTCTCTCCCCCTCTCTCCCTCTCTTTCTCCTTCCCTCTCTCTTCCTCTCCATCTCTCTTTCTCTCCCTGTCTTTCTCCCTCCCTCTCTCTCCCTCTCTCTCTCTCCCTCTCTCTCTCTCTCTCTCTCTCTCTCCCCCTCCCTCTCTCAGCCGTGCCAGTCTCCCCTCAGCTTCGCGCTGGATGCAGTGGACAGCCTGGTGCGGTGTGGCATCCTGGTGATGGAGGAGGTGAGGAGGCGCACTCCTTTCACGCAGGAAGAGTTTGTGTCAGACAGAGACAGGGGGAGAGAGTGAGCGTCGCGGCAGACCGACGCGCCCTCGGCCCTTCCAGCCCGAGTGTGCGTGCGACGGCACTGTCACCGGCAGCGCTGTCATAACGGGGGCGGGGCCTGGGCGTGCTGCTCTCCCTCCCTCTCGCGGCGGTGTTAACAGGCCGGACGGGGTGATTGACGCGTCGTGCGGTGGCGTCCGCGCCGAAGCGACGGGTCTTCGAGCCGGCCTCCCGGCTCAAGTCCCCGCGTCACCTCGGTGTTCGGCCGCCTCGGCCTGCTGCACGGGGCCCTGCCGCGATTATGCAGATGATCCGTCTGCTCACTGCCACAGCTCTGTGTGCAGGTGGATAGTGTGGCGCTGTGGACCGTCTCCCAGCAGTACGGGAGTGAGGACCGCGCCAAAACAAACCCATTTCAGTGTCAATGACCCGACAGGAACAAGCTGCCATTCTCGTGCACTAAGGCAGAAAATGTGTTCGGTGTGTGTGTGTTTGTGTGTGTGTGTGTGTGTGTGTGTGTATGGGTGTGTGTGTGTGTGTGTATGTGTGTACATGTGTACGTGTATGTGTGTATGGGTGTGTATATGTGTGTGTGTGTGTGTATGTGTGTACATGTGTACGTGTATGTGTGTATGGGTGTGTATATGTGTGTGTGTGTGTGTGTGTGTGTGTAGCTGCCCAGGGACCGCCCTGTGTGTGACTTCTTGAGGACACAAGGCACCCTGAGGTGGAGCGCGACGGATGAGCAGGACCACAGCGACTCGGACTGTGAGGAGCAGGACACACGCCGCTACAGGGTACCCGCGCGCCCTGCCGAAACGCTACACCCCCTCCCCGCTCCCCCTCCCCCGTCTCCCTTCCCCTGTCCCCGCTCCCCCTCCCCCGTCACCCCTCCCCCTCTCCCGTCCCTTTTCCTGAATTCAGCCCAATTTATCAGTGAATTTGAGGTCCCCTCCCTCTCTCATTATTCCCGAAGCTACACACATCCCGCAGTCACTGAAAAAAACTGCTATCGCAGCTGTTTTTATTATTGACAAACACGCTATACTGTTCATGAAATGAATCCGCATTGATTACTGCAGTTCCTCGGAAGTTTTCTTTAGTTTAATTTCAGTCAACAAACTGCTGTGCTCAAAAAAAAAACCCCAAAAAACCGAGCCAGAAACAGTACTGACAGAACTGCAGAAATTGAGGATTTGCAGAATATGAATATTTTTATTTGTTTATTAATTTATTTATTCATAGTTTTTTTTATTTATACAGCGCTTCTTGCAGAAGGCTGTCACAAAGTCACTTTACAGAGTATCAGAAGGGCCAGAGGAAAAAGGGTGAACGCCAGGCCTGAGGGCTACACTTGTGGGTGGAAAGAGCCTCAAACAGTGGCGAGAAAAAACTCCCCAATGGGAGGAGATCTTGGGAGGAACCTGGCTATAGAGGCATGCCCATCCTCCCCCGGACCGCCGCTGAGCAGGCAGGGTGGATAATACAGAGATCTATGACAGCAATTCAAACGGGTTGAACCCTTACATTACATTACATTATTATGCATTTGGCAGACGCTCTTATCCAGAGCGACGTACAGTTGATTAGACTAAGCAGGAGGCAATCCTCCCCTGGAGCAACGCAGGGTTAAGGGCCTTGCTCAAGGGCCCAACGGCTGTGCGGATCTTATTGTGGCTACACTGGGATTCGAATAACTGACTTTGCAGGTCCCAGTCATGTACCTTAACCACTACGCTACAGGCCGAACCAGTGACAGTTGAAGCAGAAAAGTAGCTAGACATGTCAGAGGTCCAAATGAGGCAAGGTAGAGTGAGCAGTTTTAGAGGGGCAGGGTGACACAGTTGGAGCTCCAGGATGTAACAGAACCGGGGATGGAAATGAGCTCTGTGGCCTGGTAACTGGATCAGGACAGGAGACGGAGAGGAGCGAGGTTTGACTCTGTGTAGCTCCACGTGGCTCTTGCCTGTACAGAACCGAGGAGCCTGACTCTGTGTAGCTCCACGTGAGGAGGGGTCTGTACAGAACAGAGGAGCCTGACTCTGTGTAGCTCCACGTGAGGAGGGGCCTTGTACAGAACAGAGGGGCCTGACTCTGTGTAGCTCCACGTGAGGAGGGGCCTTGTACAGAACAGAGGAGCCTGACTCTGTGTAGCTCCACGTGGCTCTTGCCTGTACAGAACAGAGGAGCCTGACTCTGTGTAGCTCCACGTGAGGAGGGGTCTGTACAGAACAGAGGAGCCGGACTCTGTGTAGCTCCACGTGGCCCTGGCTTGTACAGAACAGAGGGGCCTGACTCTGCAGTTGGGTGGAATGGGGAAGTGGGAGACGGGGTCTGAGTGATGTGGCAGGCTTTGATCATGCACATTACTGTGTGCAGGGGTGGTATGAGACAGAACCGCACCAGCAGATCCACACCTTGCACAGGCACCCTGGCCCACTTCTTTTTCCTCTTCATAAAACAGGACGAGACACCCACTTTATGACTTTATGAATGTCAAACAAATGAATTCTGGGGATTGATTAGTGGAAACGTCTCGTTACTGAGTCCAACGGTTCCCTGAGTTCACACGGTGACGTGTACGGAATGTAAAAGGAAAAACAGTGGCGGTGACTAATTTCAGCTCAGCTATTTTAAACATTAATAAATTGGCGCAAGACCAACAGCGGAGACCGTCATATACAAACAGAATCTTTCCAGAAAGAGCTGTTTAGAATATTTAGCGCGCAGAAGTGGCCGGGGCGAGACTGTGTTTTGAGGTTGACGTCACCCCCGGAGTCACGCGGTCAGCCCTGACGCCAGTGTGTCGGCCTCCTGTTCTTCTGTTTTTTAAATTCGCTAATTTGCTCAAAAATCGCGTGTGCCCAGGTCTTGTTCGTTGGGTTCAGCCCGAGGACTCCTTTTATGTCGGCTGTGTTGCTATGTTGGGCTTCCAGTCTGCCAAAACCTATTTTGTGTTCACGAAGTGACTCTGCTATGCAAATAAGGAGTGTTTATTTTTATTTATTTTTGCGTTTTCACCCCAGGGAACAAGTTTCCTAATCTGGGCTTTCTTTTGTAATGCCGCCTGATGTTAACTTTAATGATAACAAGCTGTGGGTGAGCGTGCAGACGTGCCTGCTGGGATACGTACGCGTACGGACTCCTGCCTCCTCTTCATCCTCCTCCTCCTCTTCCTCCCCAGCTCAGCCAGCCCAGCCAGTGCCCCGACCTGCTCCTCTTCCTGTGCAGTATGCTGAGCGTCCAGCTGAGGGCGCTGTCCTGGGCCATCGAGGGCCTGCAGACCATCCGCACGCCTGTGCCAGGTCAGGGGTCAAATGCGGCCGCACCTCACCAACCCCTGTCACTGGCTGCGTCCGAAACCGCATACTGCTCATACTACGTTTCAATTACATGACATTACATTACATTACATTACATCACATCACTTACATTACATCACATCACATTACCGGCCCTTTCTGGATAAGATTGGACACCCCTGCTTTACATTAATGGCATTTGGCAGACGCTCTTATCCAGAGCGACGCACAACAAAGTGAATTAAAAATCAGCCTGGGATTTAGTACGAGTAGTATGCTAGTATGTGCCTCTGATCACAGCCGTTCTCTCTCCTCCCTCGGCTCCCTGGCTTTGCACGGCTCCAGGGTCTTAATGTAAAAACGGGTAAAGTAAAATGAATGAGATGATCTCAGACTTGCGTCAGGCCCGCGAGTGATTGCCGCCATTTCAGTCCGTCCCCCCCCCCCCCGCCGTTCCCGTCAGTCACAGAATAAACACGGGGGAGCGCGTTCCGTACACGCTACTCAAGCCACAGCTGCTCGCAATCGTCCGCAAGCATCTGCCCTCTCGGGCTGAACTCGATCGACCGGCCAATCAGCCGCGCTGTTGAAGCAGCGACTTTATTGAGCGCAGAAGCAGGGAGAGATGACCATTGATTGAACTCTGGTGGGGGTGGGGGGTGTGTGCCCGTGCCCGTGCCCGTGCCCGTATGCCATGTTCCGGAGAGTTCCACTGAGCAGTGGGCGCTGCTGTCTGAACACGTTTTGATTGGCTTCAGATTTCCCTCTCAGGTGCTGAGGGGAACGGGCTGCCAGACTGGTCCTGTTTCTCAGGGAGGAGAGCAGGTTGCCAGTCTGGCCCGGTCAGGTCCCGGCCGCCCCTGGCTCTGGATGCCATTGAGCGGGGCGCACGGAGGGGCTGATTTCAGGTTTGAGGGGAAGCAGCTGCACCCCTGTCCTGTGAACAGCCGTGTCCTCTCTCCCCTCCAGAGTCCGAGTGTGTGTCCCAGGTCCACGCTCGCCTGTGTGACAGAGCCAGACAGGACCGCCAGCGTTTCGGTAAGAACCCCCCACCCGCCGTCCCTCAGACCCAACACACTCCACACAACCCCACCGCATAACAACGCACTCCACACAACCCCCACCGCCGTCCCTCAGACCCAACGCACTCCACACAACCCCACCGCATAACAACGCACTCCACACAACCCCCACCGCATAACAACACACTCCACACAACCCCACCGCATAACAACACACTCCACACACCCCCACCGCATAACAACGCACTCCACACAACCCCCACCGCATAACAACGCACTCCACACAACCCCACCGCATAACAACACACTCCACACAACCCCACCGCATAACAACACACTCCACACAACCCCCACCGCATAACAACACACTCCACACAACCCCCACCGCATAACAACACACTCCATACAACCCCCACCGCATAACAACACACTCCACACAACCCCACCGCATAACAACACACTCCACACAACCCCACCGCATAACAACGCACTCCACACAACCCCCACCGCATAACAACGCACTCCACACAACCCCCACCGCATAACAACACACTCCACACAACCCCCACCGCATAACAACACACTCCACACAACCCCCACCGCATAACAACACACTCCACACAACCCAACCGCATAACAACGCACTCCACACAACCCCCACCGCATTAACAACGCACTCCACACAACCCCCACCGCATAACAACACACTCCACACAACCCCCAGCGCATAACAACACACTCCACACAACCCCCACCGCATAACAACACACTCCACACAACCCCCACCGCATAACAACACACTCCACACAACCCCCACCGCATAACAACGCACTCCACACAACCCCACCACATAACAACGCACTCCACACAACCCCCAGCGCATAACAACGCACTCCACACAACCCTCACCGCATAACAACACACTCCACACAACCCCACCGCATTCACAACTCACAGCTTCAAACCGCCAACGATACAGAAACCAGAATCAAACGCCTCTCCTCGGCAGCACCCAAAAGCAGTCTAACGGCCAGCTCCTGCAGGGCTGTGGAGGGCTCAGATCTGGGTGTGGAGGGTGACCGTGCGCTTTGAGCAGACTGTGGGCCGGTAAACAAAAGCCGGCTCTGTGCTTCCACATGAATTGTAATGCGTCACGAAGGAGCAGAGCAGGACGCCTACAGAAAAATCCCAATATTACACCAGCAGCGTAATCAATAGTGTCGCTGTAATAATAACAGTGCTCCAACCTGGCGAAAAGGGTTCACATCTAAAATTCCAGTTGGTCTTCAAGGTGGATTTTATTGCTGTTCTTGCATCTCGTGGCTGTGGCTAAAGAAGAGGTGGTTCGATAAATGTCAAAACAAAATATTTATCCAGCTTAATGTCAGGAGTCAAAGTCCGCCGACTCTGTCCATCTTGCAGGACTCTGTCCGTCCTGCGTTCTGGCTGGAAAATCATTTTGAGCTGATTGGAAAAGATTGTTCTTCTTCCTCACCCAAATCTTCCCCAACAGAGAAGTCTGGAAAAGTTGGCTGGTGGAGTAACATCTCACTGTAAATACTTTTATACGTTTATAAATGTATGTCTTTTTTATTTTGGTACATACTGAAAGCTAATGGCAGCTTAAGTTACCAGTAGCTTTCAGTATGTACCAAAATACAATAACAAAATTTAAAAAATAGGCTTAAGCCCCACATCAGGTGGTGTCTGTCTGAAAATGGAAGGATTTGGGGCAGTCATCAGAGGTTGGCTAAGTGTGGATAGTTAAAGGTTGAAGTTGCACTTGTTGTCCATTTGAACAACAGTTCTACAAACTCTAAACCAACCATCGCTTGTCATTTTTATACATTTACGTTTTAGACATTTCACAGGCCCTCTTATCCAGTGTGAATTACAGCCCACAGCCGGGTTTGTTTTTACATACAGGCCAGCTGTGGTCTGTAGCATGCAGCTGCATATTTCCTGTAGTAATTGCAGTTAGCTTGCTCAAGCCTCTGACCCTGAAGGTAGTCGTACACCTTGTGGTAACCGCTCCGTTCCCTGACCTCTGACCCCGAGCGTAGTCATACAGCGTCGTGGTAACCGCTCCGTTCCCTGACCTCTGACCCCGAGCGTAGTCATACAGCGCCGTGGTAACCGCTCCGTTCCCTGACCTCTGACCCCGAGCGTAGTCATACAGCGCCGTGGTAACCGCTCCGTTCCCTGACCTCTGACCCCGAGCGTAGTCATACAGCGCCGTGGTAACCGCTCCGTTCCCTGACCTCTGACCCCGAGCGTAGTCATACAGCGCCGTGGTAACCGCTCCGTTCCCTGACCTCTGACCCCGAGCGTAGTCATACAGCGTCATGGTAACCGCTCCGTTCCCTGACCTCTTGTCGTGTCTAGGAAACGACAGAGTCCAAATCTTCAATTTGTCGAAAAACATCTTCGCGAGGGAAAAGACGACACCAGGCAGCAAGATCTTCAGGAAAATCAGACTTTATTAGCACACGTGCATAAAGCCGGATCAGCTCTCCAGAACTGAACCCCGACTGGCATTTGTACACCCATTTTATACACAGTTACTCCACCTACAACTCCTCCTCAAACCGCATTCTGGCAAATCACCCACACTTTTCTTATCGTAACTCCTCCCAACGCTCCTCCCACAACGTCATTGTGGCAAATTGCCAACGGTCCTTATGCTCTGCCAACTCTGTACAAAGTTCAGGGCATTCTGCCAACTACGTGTCCTCACTTCACCCCGCACCTGCTCTTGGCAAACTACCAGACCTCAGAAAGTTCTGGATGCCCTCCCTCTAACACGTCATCCATACACGTCACTCTGTATCTTTCGCTTTTATAAGACGAACTAAGCAGCAGGAATCATTGAAAATATACAGACAAACTAAACATTTCATTAATATTCACTTCTAATATACTTTTCTAATCTACAGACATACTAAACATTTGATTAATTATTCTCGTCTAAGGGAGTAAATTTACGTAGCATTCTTTGCTCTCATTTCAACAGTTTTCACTGTGGTTTCTTGCGTTTTCATAAGCTCAGCTATAATTAATGTTCTAGGTCAAATAGATACACTCCTGGCATAAAACATCGAGAGTCCTGGAGAAATCAGCTGTACAGTCATATCCGTGTCCTTGACAGTTTGGTCTACACAGTTCAAGACGGCCCCCCCCTGCCAGCTGGCTGGGCTCACTGTGTAATCCTAGTACAATTTAGCAGTTAATCAGTTTGAAACTATACAGGGTACATATCATACTTTAATACAGATATATTGATAAACTTTTAGCACACATCATCGAGAGTTTTGGAGGAACCAGCCTGCTCACTAAGGCGGAGTCTGATTTTGACTTGTGATTGGTTTTCGTGCTTTTAGGAGGGAGATCTTTCGTTCTGTGAATTTTCCCCTACACTCTGACCCCAAGCGTAGTCATACAGCGTCATGGTAACCGCTCCGTTCCCTGACCAATATGCCGTAGCGACTCCAATCAGGATTCAAACACGCTCCAGTATCACATTTTCATTTCGCCGCCATTTGTTTGAATTGATTTTGTCGTGATTTGATTGTGCCAAGATAATGTGGAGAAAATTAAAATGTCCTACTGTTCGTTGAGACTGCCTGCACTCCCCCCCCCCCCCCCGCTGACACTCACAAGCGATATGGTTCCTACAGTAGCTAGCTTACAGCAAAATGCTTGCCAACGTGGAAACTGTGACAAGCGGGCGCTGTGAGCTCACTGTTCTGCTCACGAGGGCGGCCTGTAGCGTAGTGGTTAAGGCGCATGACTGGGACCCGCAAGGTCGGCTATTCCAATCCCGGTGTAGCCACAGTAAGAGCCGCACAGCCATTGGGCCCTTGAGCAAGGCCCTTAACCCTGCATTGCTCCAGGGGAGGATTGTCTCCTGCTTAGTCTAATCAACTGCACGTCGCTCTGGATAAGAGCGTCTGCCAAATTCCCTTAATGTATGTAATGTAATGTAATGTAATGTAATGTTCTGCAATGTTCTGCTCAACGAGACGGCATTCACACAGCTCTCGCCACAGAGAGGAACGGAAGCTCAAAATCATCTGAAATCAGCCGCAGAAAGCTGCGGAGGAGGCTCCCTTCAGTGGAGTGGCTCTTAGTTTGAGCAGTTGAGTCAGCGAGGGGCGGCTTTGCAGCGGAAGTGTTGTGTAAAACTCTGCCAACGTGTTCCTGCTCCCGTGAACACGTCTACATCTGCACGCGTGTGGAGAGGGGGGTGGGAGTTAGCTCTGTGGGGGGACCTTGCTGGTGATCTCTGCCGCTGTGTATCTGTCAGTGTGTCTGTCTGTGTGGAGTGTGGAATTTTAAATTAATTAATTTGTTATTTAGCTGTTATTTATCCAAAGCCACTTACAGTTGATAAGACTAAGCTGGGGTCAATCCCCCCTGGAGCAATGTGGGGTTAGTGCGGATCTTATCGTGGCTACACCGGGGCTTGAACTAACAAACTTCCAATCCCCAGTCATGTACCTTAGCTAGTAGGCCACAGGCTGCTCTGTCAGTGTTACCTGACCTCTGACCTCGAGCGTAGTCATACAGCGCCGTGGTAACCGCTCCGTTCCCTGACCTCTGACCCCAAGCGTAGTCATACAGCGCCGTGGTAACCGCTCCGTTCCCTGACCTCTGACCCCGAGCGTAGTCGCACAGTGTCGTGGCAACCGCTCCGTTCCCTGACCAATATGTCGTAGCAACTCCAATCAGGATTCAAACACGCTCCAGTATCACATTTTCATTTCGCCGCCATTTGTTTGAATTGATTTTGTCGTGATTTGATTGTGCCAAGATAATGTGGAGAAAATTAAAATGTCCTACTGTTCGTTGAGACTGCCTGCACTCCCCCCCCCGGTGACACTCACAAGCAATATGGTTCCTACAGTAGCTAGCTTACAGCAAAATGCTTGCCAATGTGGAAACTGTGATCCTAAACACAAAATGCTCTTATATGGGGGCAAAAATGTGTTCATTAGTCCCAGAATTTCATCTATGATGGCTACATTAAGGCGGGTATTGAGCTAGAAAGGGAATAGAGTACTGAGCAACACATTGAGTATTTAAAAAGATTTCAAACGGCGTCACAGATCCTGTTCTCAACAAGTGTGTCCATTGTCAGCGAGTGGAAAAACACGCCCAAGACACTCAATTCTGGCTCATCCAGTTCAACTGTCACCCTGGGCTGGTACTGCTCACGACCGCGTCTGGAGCACGAGGGGCTTCCGCGCACAGCGAGCGCTCCCTCCCCGTACACGTGCGGATGCAGCGTGCGGCTCGGCCAGTTCCTCACGCAGACGCTGACAGCTGCTCTGGCTGTTACGCGGCGCACGGGGCGAGCGTTAATAAATCCTGACAGAGTCGGGCTGCTCGGCTCCGTGACTGACACGGGACCGTTCGGCGTGCGAACGGCGCATTAAGCACATAATGAGCGCTTGACAAATCGTTCACACATCCTCCTTCTCCGCGGCCCCACCGCACCCTTTCAAGTGGACTACGAAGCCCGGCTGCCCCGTTTTACGCAGTGAAGGGAAGTGAAGCGGAGAGAAGCGAGAGAAAGGAAAGGCGCGGCCGCGATGAGATGCAGAACTTGAAAGGAAGAAACGGGCGGCTTTTCTCCCCCGATACCGAACCAAAATGAGGACGAGACGTTCTTTTCCTCCACTAGCACATTTCCATAACTGTGAGTGGTTATGGCAAAGGTTCTGAGGAGATTATGCCTATCTCTGCACGCCATCGTCATAAAGTATTTACAGTGAGATGTTACTGCACCAGCCAGATGTGCAGGGCCCACGCAAAGCCACCAAGGAGAATGATTTGTGGAAGGAATATGTAGTTATAACCTGAGACACAGTTCACTGGGGTTTGCGGTGGTTAAAAAAACATTTCCTCGCCAACATTGTGCCGTATCATGTCTATTAAGTACATCAACCAACGGAAAATAAATGATCTGACGGCTGCTACATGAACCTAATCAAATTACTGCAAACCTGATAGAGGGGGAAGGATGTGTGCGTGTGCACTCATATTTTTGTGTTACATATTTTTCATATAATGGATTGCTGAAATAATACGTTTGACACAAAGGTTTAATCGAACTTGGTCACAGTTTGGAAGACGCAACTTTAACAGCAGTAAAATCGGAATGAGCGCAGATTTAAAATGTTAAAGGGAAGTGGTTGGAGGACGTTGGGCAATCCCGGCTGTTGACGGTTTCTTCCTGTTTTAATGGTGTTCCTGCAGAGAGCTCGTCGGTGGAAGTGGCGAGGGAGGCGGTTCGTACCCTGACTGATCTGGGGGTGAGTGAAACCCACGGCAATACCACGGTAACCACCAGGGGAACAGGCTGTTCCCGGCTGTTGACGAGGGCGGCCTGTAGCGTAGTGGTGAAGGCGCATGACTGGGACCCGCAAGGTTGGCTATTCGAATCCCGGTGTAGCCACAGTAAGATCCGCACAGCCGTTGGGTCCTTGAGCAAGGCCCTTAACCCTGCATTGCTCCAGGGGAGGTTTGTCTCCTGCTTAGTCTAATCAACTGCACGTCACTCTGGATAAGAGCGTCTGCCAAATGCCAATAATGTATGTAATGTAGTGTTCTGCTCAACGAGACGGCATTCACACAGCTCTCGCCACAGAGAGAAACGGAAGCTCAAAATCATCTGAAATCAGCCGCAGAAAGCTGCGGAGGAGGCTCCCTTCAGTGGAGTGGCTCTTAGTTTGAGCAGTTGAGTCAGCGAGAGGCGGCTTTGCAGCGGAAGTGTTGTGTAAAACTCTCCCGAGAGTTAGCTCTGTGGGGGGACCTTGCTGGTGATCTCTGCCGCTGTGTATCTGTCAGTGTGTCTGTCTGTGTGGAGTGTGTTATTTAGCTGTTATTTATCCAAAGCCACTTACAGTTGATAAGACTAAGGTGGGGTCAATCCCCCCTGGAGCAATGTGGGGTTAAGGGCCTTGCTCAAGGGCCCAACAGCAGTGCGGATCTTACCGTGGCTACACCGGGGCTTGAACTAACAAACTTCCAATCCCCAGTCATGTACCTTAGCTAGTAGGCCACAGGTTTCTCTGTCAGTGTCTGTATGTCTGTCTGCTTCTCTTTCCTTCTCTCTCCAGTTCATTGTCAGTCTTTGCTCAGAATGTATATCTGCTGGGAGGCGAAGTTCTCTCCCACTGTCTATCTGTCCATATCTCTGTCATATGTCAGCCTTCTCTGTGAATGGATGTCTGCGGTGAATTTGCTCTGAACTCTCTAGCCCACAGACGGGTATTGTGGAAGAAGTGAGACGGAAGGAGGGAAGAGAACGGACAGAGAGATGGGGGTTGATGGGTTTTGGCTGGAGTAGGCCTTTAAAAAGCCAAGCACACAGCCCTTCTCCACTGACGCTCCTGTCATACATATCAAGTCCAGAACATTGGATTAGGATCGAGCAGTCAGGAAATACGCAAGCGGGCACCAGCGGTGGAGACGCGATGATGAGAAACAGAAATAAGAGAGAGAGCGAGAAAGAGTGCGAGAGACAGAGGGAGAAAGTGGGGGGGAGAGAGAGGGAGAAAGTGGGAGAGAGACAGGGAGAAAGTGGGAGAGAGGAATGAAAGAGGGATTGTGTAGTGTTTGCTGTGCTGTTTGTGTTTAAAGTGTGCGTGTTGTGTTGACAGGTGCTGGAGGAGGTGGTTGAGAAAGACAGCATTGCCCTCGGCATCAGTCCCCTGTTCCAGCAGGCCGCGAACAGGGACAAACTGCACAAGTTCATCTGCCAGTTCCTCTGCAGTTAGCCTGTCAGCAACACCATCCAGCCTGGCTGTGTAATTACGTTAATGCGCTGTGCGAAGGGCGGGTTTTTCGGGCTTAAAATACACGAACCGCGCTACTCTTCTGTTTGACTCGCGTGGCCCTTGTTTAATAATAGTGTGTGTGTGCGTGTGTTAGTGGGATGACTCAGAGCCCACTCGCTCCTCAGGAGTGGGGGCCATTTCGTGCGTTAAGAGATACCAGCTGCATTGGTGTACAGTGTTAAGCAGCTTCCAAATTGGTGGCACAATATTTTTTTTTTCCTTCATGTTCACAGTTCCTTCATGTGCCTTGAGTATTTCCGTTAATTGGATGGTTCGGAGCTGTTTAAAGCCTGCTTTTGATTTGCTGCGCTTTAAAGTGGTATGGCTCGTAATCAATGATTACTTTCTTGTAAATTAGTTTGCGTGGGTTGCGTTTGAAAAGTGTTATCGCCAGACTCAAGAACGAAAGCAACTATAAAAAGGTAGAGTCTCTTATTTGCGTTGCAGTAATTTCTATTTCACTTAATGGAGGCTTTTTTGTGTGATTGTATAGCCCTGTTGTGTTTTCCTCTCAATAAATACGCCATTGCCTCCCCGGAAACCACGGCGCTCTGTTGTTCAAGTGCATTGTGAATAATCTCGTATTTCTACACACGTAACCGGATTCTGAAATTGCCCATAAATAATGTGGTCGGGGTCAGTTTGTCAAGTGCGCGTGTTAACGTTCCCCCCGCGCGCAGGGCTGAAGTTACAGCGGGAGCGAGCCAATCAAAGCAGCATAGCTCAACCTATCTCTGATGAGAATATACATCCCCCGTAAGGATGCGGTCACAGGACGAAAGAAGAAAGGGTTTATTATTCTGCAAAGGAGCCGCTGGCCGAGATCCCATGTGGCAAAATCATAACCTGCGAAGACGACCCCGAGTAAGACGATGAGAGAAAATCAATACGCGCTGCAGCAGTGAAGAGGGTGGCCTGACATATCGCAGAGTGATATGTTCCCGCGCTGGGGAAATGAGGAATTCAGCTGGGGCGGCTCATCTACATTCTCTTTTCCATCCCCTGCTACGAAGTGCTATTCTTAGCAAAATATTCTCCAAGTTGCCGACCGACCTTTAGGAAAGCTGGTCGTTCTCTAGGCTAGTTTATCAAGTCGATAGATGAAAGGTAGAGTGGATACGTTTTTTATTAGAGGCGGTGTTGCTTACTTAACTGCATGTCCATGTTCTGGTAGTGCCTGCCTCTGTCTTAAGAGGTTATTGCAAAATGAGGGTATACAGTATGTGCACCATCACACCATAACCCTTTGGTAAGTTTTAACATTCGTTTTATTTTTCATCATCAAGTACAAGCTACTATAATAACTACTAGAATAACTGAGTTCCCTTGGTAGACATTTATACAATTTAGGGAACTACTCTAATTACTCCAGCGAGAATATTAAAATGTAATTATGTCCTGGCCATCTCTGAATGTATGATGCCAGAGGAGATCGTTTTGGAGAAGATAGTTTGCTTTTTGTGTTCCAGTATTTAGTCCTTTGTCAACCTCTGCAGTTTTACCCTTTGGTCTGGCTTTTAAGTGAAAATTATTTAATCATACTTTTATTCAGGCAACCTAAAGATTTTACATAATAAGTTTCCACTTTTAAAGCAAACGACTACAGTACCCCTCAGTGCTGGAATTATACCTATGGCCAACTGGCAGGTTTTCATCCTCTGTGCCAGGGGTGTCAAACTCCAGTCCCAGGAGGCCGCAGTGTCCGCAGGTATTTGTGGTTTCCTTTCCGTCAGCAGCCACATAAGGTCTTGGGAATAAGACATTCCAAACTCTGCCTCTTTTAACCTGCCACCTAATTATCCCCTGATTTAATTGGCAAAAACATTGTTCTCTCCCCCTCCGCCTCAGCTGGAGTGTGATGAGCGAACGACGGCCGTGATTCACCCAGGTGGGTGCTCCACATTGGTGGCGGTCGAAGCCAGTTTCCCCCTCATCACTGTAAGCACTTTGAGTGTCTAGAAAAGCGCTATATAAATGTAATGATCTATCTACATAAGCTGTGTGGACTCCTTAGTCAATAATAAGACTTAAATTCATGACTTATGCTGAAACGCCAAAAACCAGCAGACACTGTGGCCCTCCAGGACTGCAGTTGGACACACCTGCCCTATATTACATTAATGGCATTTGGCAGACGCTCTTATCCAGAGCGACGTACAGTTGATTAGACGGAGCAGGAGACAATCCTCCCCTGGAGCAATGCAGGGTTAAGGGCCTTGCTCAAGGGCCCAACGGCTGTGTGGATCTTATTGTGGCTACACTGGGGATCAAACCACCGACCTTGCGGGTCCCAGTCATGTACCTTAACCACTACGCTACAGAAAAATTGTGTTCTGCCATACATAATTTCTGTGTCTATTGTGTATTGGCATATCACTGCCTACGATGTAGTGATGTAGCATTAATCTGCCTGCCTCTAAAATGTCTTCCTTTCTTTTTGAATTGGTGTTTTTACATGCTGTGGATTGTTGTTATGGGGGCTACACTGTATTTTATTGGGATAATTCTGTTAATGCCCAATCAGGAAAACATTTTAATTGAGCACGGTAAATGTACTCATCTAAAACACATTCAGGAGTAAATTCCTTTAATAAGCGGTCAGCATATTCCAGAGGCACCCAAACCGTTCTCTCCAAAGTCCACAGCCTTTCTGTTTCATGCAAAAGAGCTCTGAGATCTTAGACCTGAGATCCATCTTTTTGGAAGTGAAGTGGGGAAACAACAGGGCTCTGAATTGATTTCTGTGTGTGGAGACCTCCGCTCAGCAGTCTGCAGTGATTTTTCAGGGCCCTGTTGGACGAGGTAAAGGCCTCAAAGCAACACGGCCGAAGTGAGCGCAAACTATTTTTTAAAAACGTTAATGCTATTTTTGAAGCGGTCCGGTTTCATAAGCCCTGCTTCCAGGACGCTGTTGGGAATGAGGGCTTGTGGGCAGTTTCACGCGGCGCTTCTCACACTGGAGCTGATGAGCTGTACTGCCCGCCCGGAAGCTTCGGTCCTTGGGCTACCGATGGCCTCCTGCTTAGCTTCCAGTCCAGACTCGCATGAATTATGCAACTTGGAAGAGTTCCTTATGTAACACTGGTGATGAAGCCAGTTTCTCGGAAAAAAATAAAAATTAATAAATAAATAAAAACCAACCACTATCCTAAAAAGACTACTACACGATTCTAATGAAACTACTTGAATAAAATTGACTTTAATCATGAACATAAAGTGTGGATTTCTATTTTTAAAACTATTGTTTGAGCCACCACCCTTTAACCGACTGATGAGAAGTTGATTTATTACGGTAGCCTGGCTCTCGTAATTTTGTCTTATTCAGCTAGTTATAATTTTTCTGTATATGTACCTTGCACAATCTATAATGTGCTGAATATGAGTATCTGCGTCGTACATTAAGTATATGCTGTGTGTTGCAACCTTCTAGAAACGGTCCCTCAAGGGATGCCCAATAAGTCATTTTCACTCGCCCTCCACTTCTCCCTTAAGGTGCCCACACACCGAATTCGCACGCAACGCATTCCATTGATTTTCTATGGAGAGCCTTGCGGGTGCGTGAAGTTCTTTTTCTTACTCCTCTTAAAAAACAGTCCATTAACATGCTTTTGAAAACATTTCAGACATTGTTTATGAACATTTCAAAATAAACAATACAGTTGCTGAATCTTGATTCATATTTTATCTGCAAGAGTTTTGTGAGCCGTGCGAGGTGCCCGTGAGCAGATCACTATATTCAAATACAGAACCGTTCAACGTACACGGCACGCGCCGGACCTTAGGAGTGTATATGCATGTATGCTCACGTTCCACTGATATATCCCAGGGCTCGGACTGTAATTGGCTGCTTGCCATGTGCTAGCAATGCATAGATTGACTCGCTATGACAAGAGCAGGTCACTTCATGTCTTTTCCCAGTTGGGCCTGGTTGTGTAACAGGAAAGGGCCCAGTTCTCTGTTATCTCTGTTGTACACGCTCTCACGCATTCACAACCCACACATACCAGGAAGAATTCACTCCATCTTCTACTTAGCGACCAGTTGCGAGAACTTCAGAATGTATTTGAGAAGTTGTGTTTGCGTGGGAGTAAAGCAGATTTCGAAACTTTTGTTCCAACGATAGTCATGTATTTCCCCATGGGTTTTGGACGTTAAATATTCAGTTAAATATAGATGGTCATAATGCATGATCATAATTGATTTTTCATTCCTAGGGCGTATGACTCCATATCTTAAGGAGAGGTTTCAGACTCAGTAGCACCTGTATCCAGCAAAGATAAAATAAAAAAAAAACAGTTTTCTTATTTAGCTTTCTCTAACAAATACACAAATACTACAAAGGTAATACTATGTAATACAGATACATGGAGGAAGGGTGACATATTTGACAAATAAATATAACATAATTTTGTACTACTACAAAAACATTCCAAGTAGTTATTGCCAAGTGTAAATGCATGCGTTTAGCTGTTCTCACTGTATCTCAGCTATGATTATTAGCTGAGAATTAATTAACAGAATAATTTAGAAGCTTAAAACGGTTGAAAGTTATCTTATCAATGAAGCACAAGCTCGTGGACAAAATGTAACCGTTGTGGTATACCCGTAAATGTAAGATCGCCAGTGTGGAGTATACTATTAATATTCCCTTCAGATTGGATTTTTCCGTAATTAATAGGACTCCACAGCAAACAAAGAAATAATTAAATGAGAATAAATAAATTACATTCCCTCAGGTCTGGTGATTCTTGTGTTCTTGTTTTAATGTGGATATTTTACCAATTTTACTACGAGTCATAGCCAAAGTGCATATAAGAGCACTTTAATTGCCTTTAAATTACATTGTTTTTATACAGTCAGTGTGCCGTTATATATTACCTGTTCGTTTTCGGCTTTTCTAACTGCATTTTAAACAGATGTATCATTTGGGCCACGGAACTGTAAAAATTGTGCTATGTGCATAGTAAAAACATGTAAAGGAATAGTATAATTATTGTTAAATACAGTATCACGTTTACAAGCCCTATGCCAGCATGAGCATTATGTTCCTGCCATTATCCACGCTTGTATACTAAATTCTGTGCTTTTACTGGGTCGCAGTGTCACATTTGAGTACACTAACTGTAGAGTCGGCAGAACCATCCAAACCAAGAGCGAACAAAAACCGCTGTCATGCAAAAAAAACCAAAAAAAAAAAACCTTGCAAATATTATCATTTCAGATTGTGTCACAAATAGTCTACGCTGAATTAAATTACAAAAATGATGCATCGAAAGCCCTGGACAATTCAGCCATTTTAATTTATTTTATTGGCACGTTTAGAATTAGTTCAGCCACCTAGTACTTCAATATGTAGAAGGCAGTTATTGTTCAATCAAAACTCGAAGGTTTTGGTTTCTTAAACGGAGGCGGTTGTGCCCTGTTAACCGACTCAGCTGCTCCCAGCTCATTCTGGAAGATACTTTGCATTTAAATTGGTTATTTTCGTAGATTCTCCTAATTGCTATCGTCTTCTTTTTTTAATTCTGTGCAGGAGAAGACCTTATTGTTAGTGTGAGTTAGTCTTAGATTACTTACAAAGGAGTCGTTTCAGAGCGATTATAGTTCAAGAGGAAAATATGACTTGCAGTACTATGTTGATACTTTATGTCATCATTAAATCTAAAATGATTGCTGTAGGAAATGCATTACTCAAGGCAGAGTCCACAGGAGAAGACATGAACAAAAATCCAGAGAATAGGACATGCAGAACATCATCCATCATTGGGTTCCTGTTTGGAAAGTGCCTACCACCCCAGGGCAAGATGAGTCAGCTGCCCCTTAAAGTGGTTTTCATATGAACAAATGCCATATTTGAGAAAAAATCCCACTGGCATTTCTCACTGAGAATGAACACTGAGACATTGTTTAATTTAATTTCTATATATTCATTATTTTAAGTTAGTAGAGGGCTCGCCATTCCCTTCCTGTATGGAAATGCGTGACACGTACATCCTGCTCTTCTGATTACCAGTTCGATCCTGCCCTGGATCTGTCAAAGTCTCCCTGAGCAAAACACCTAACCACCAAATGTTCCTGATTAGCTGGTTAGGGCCTTGCATGACAGCCAATTGCCGTTGGTGTGTGAGTGTGTGTATGAATGGGTGAATGAGAAGCATCAATTGTACACCGCTTTGGATAAGGGCGCCAACCGTTTAACATTTCAGCGGCATAAACACAATAGCAGAAGGAGGAGTTTGAGCACAATTGTGTTTGTTTGCAGTACAGCATGGATGAAAGTACAGTGAACACATTCTTATGATAACTGATCAGGTAAAGCTTACCAAAAAAACGAAGCAACCTGACGATCAGAAGAAGGAGAATGTGTGAGAAGGCCGTAAGAGTGTACACTCGTCTTCATGTCACATGGAACTATGGGAATTGAAGTAAAGAACAGACCTGTTATGACCGCCAGTCACCACAGGTGGCCGCTAAATCCACCAAAACCGAGGAAATCTTATATTGCCACTTTCCAGGGATTACTTTTAAATGCATTACAAAATAACCCAAGAGTTGTAAAGAAGTTTTACAAAGCTGAAGAATAATTGGGGGGAAGCCAGGTCACTTGTACAAATTGGGTGAGTTAATTGAAGGTAGCAATTAGGCACAATAAATAGAAACGGTGCAGAGCTGAAGAAATGCATCCGTGTCACTGAACGAGAACGTGTCTTCAGCAGGATGTGACAGGTAATGAAGGGTTGCTGTGTGCCGTCCTATTTGTCAGTAATGAGGACTCTTAGAAACTAATGACAGGATAGAGATGTAAGCCTGGCCTTATGGTGAGAATTATAACCATAATTGTTCGAACAATTCCGTTTGCTTTATGCTGTTTGTTTTGCCTAATGTCCCAGAAACATGTCACTCCACCAGGAAACAGCTGTCAGGATTACTGCAGTGACTGCAATTTATTTTTAATGGAATCATCTGAGATGCATGTTACCGGGTCGAGCCATGCATTTTACATGCGCGAGGCTGCGTTCAGGGGGGGGGGGGCAGCTGTCTGCGGTTTGTGAAACACGAGCCCTCGGTAAATGGCAGTAAAAGGTCCTCACCCTCCCCTGTCAATCATTGACCTGTCACTGCACTCTGCACTCCAGTGTGGAGGCGTACGACACCGGCTCCGTCACGGCCCTTCAGGTTGAGGCAGCGTACAGTTCAGTCCTACGCCACTTGATAAGTAAGTAAATGTGCTGATAACGCAGTTGGTGGGGAAGGCTTGGAAAATAATCTCTGCCACAGCCTGAAAGAAATAAAAACAATTACCCACCGCACTATAAGACACTTGGATTTACATACAAATTCACCCTGAGACATTTAGAATTCAATACCAACTCTCATGGGCTGATTCTGTTGCAATATAATATGCTTGCCTCTGCAGTTCTGAAATTTATATTAAATGCCTTTTAAGTGGTATGACCATGTTATAAAACAAACAAACAACCAAACAAACAAAAAAAAAAAACCCCAGTAATGACCCTGGTTTTGCCAAATCAAATTTAACGGACAGAGAGGAGGCAGGAGTGCTTCCTGTGCTTCTGGCAGTCAGACGACTGCGTTACGAATGAGTCCAATCTCATCGATTTTACACTCCACCACATCACCTTTCTGAAAAAAAAGCACAACATCCTTTGTTTAGCGAGACAGAAAATACGTTTTATGATGTTCAATAAAGCAGTCCTCCACCGGAAAAAAAACCACAAAATACAGAAAATGATTAATGGCTCATTTTGTTCTAGTTTTAAAATTGCTTGCTTACTCGTTTACTTTTTAAAAGGCTATATTCGAAACACAATGGGGCAATGTACTATAAGATTGTTCACTCTCTGGTTCCAAAGTCTTGTGTTTAAAAGGGCATTGACTGTTAATGGCATCCAATGGTGTGGTTATCATGGTTGTTGGTTTGCATTAATGTTTTTGCATTCACCTGAACGCCTTGGTTTAAAATCAGATCAATGACAGTGAAAACCACAGCTTCCCAATCAGAAGGGGAGACTACCCACTGAGCGTGCAATCCAACAGCACCTTGCCCAAGTGTGTTGATACACAACAGCCTCTGCATACTCATTTTGAAACGAGAACCAAATTAGAAAATTAATGTTTTAAATGTGCCATTATCTACATTTTTCTTCCAGCAAAGGCTCTCTTTAAAGATAGAGAAATCCAACATAACTGAATTAACATGGCATTAATTGGTTCCAGTAGCACTGGAATTTTTCCATATTAATTTGCTAAGCTCACGCCTTCATCCTGTGAGGAGACTAAGTACACATACGTCTGTACATATCTCAAAGATGGAGATATTAACGAGAAGTAATTACATGAGTCATTAGCCTAATCGCAGAAGTAATTTGGCGATGGAGCTCTCTGTGGTGTGAGGCGTATGAGTGCTCTTCACACACTTGCGGCCGTGTTGCTGGCAGTAAACGGGGGTACGCGGGACTTGTGCTTTAATGATGGAGTCGTGGTGTGTTTGCGCATGATCACCTTGAGGAAGACTGGCGGCTTCCGAAATACACCCACGCCAGGAGGCGTCCCTGTGAGAAAAACATCCCCGGGACTCAGCGTCACAAACCTAGGGCACAGAAAAAGCACAGCGTCAAAAAACCCCCCCACGGCAACCGCCAGTATGCAGCCACACGGCCCCAGAAATGGAGCGGTGTGATACAACCCAGGATCAGCATTCCTGTGGATAGTGGCTGACAGAACCCACTTTTCATAATCGGGTGGATGAAGGCCGTGAGAAATTAATCACAGCACGGAACATTCCAGCGTGTCTCTGGCACTCACTGCGAGACCCAGGCCACAAGCTTCTCTGTCCTGAAGATCATCTGATTGGTGTTGCTGTCCTGGACTGTGATGCCATTGACACGGCAGCAGATCCCCAGGCTGTGCGGGTCTGGAAATGAATCGGAAATTATTGCAGCTCGAACCCCAGCCCCTTTGCCCCGTCAGTCAATCCTCCAGCCCCACTCCTCTACCTCTGATACCTCATACCGCGGCCTGTAGTGGTTAAGGTGCATGACTGGGACCCGCAAGGTTGGCGGTTCGATCCCCGGTGCAGCCACAATAAGATCACAGCTGTTAACCCTGCATTGCTCCAGGGGAGGATTGTCTCCTGCTTAGTCTAATCAACTGTACGTCGCTCTGGATAAGAGCGTCTGCCAAATGCCAATAATGTAATCTAATGTAATATAGAGCAGGTGTGTCTTACACCTCTGATACTTCCTATATCTCTGATAACTCTTACACCTCTGATACTTCCTATATCTCTGATACCTCTGATACCTCTTACACCTCTTACCCTTAATAGCTGCAGTAGTGACCAGGGCAGGGCCTAATGGACAAAAGCTGTCAAAGGTTTTTCCCAGAAGCCACTGCTTCCCATTACGACGCATCTGCCAGTCACGTGCGCTGACGTCATTGGCTACTGTGAATCCCGCCACGTAGGAGAGAGCCTCTTCCTCCTAGGAGGAGCATGCCAAGAAATACGTGTTAGAACGGTTAATGGTGGATTATAAAAGATTTGAATGTTTATCAATATATCAATACTATGGGTGATACTATGAGCAGTCTTACGCCTGGTCGACGCTCACCTTGATGTGCCTTCCTTTGCGGCCGATTACAAACGCTAACTCCACCTCCCAGTCAACCTCCTTCAATCAGAAGGACACAACTGTCATTCCTTTCTTATTATATAACAGTGTGCATGTTTAATATGATTTTTTTTTATTATTACATAATATCACATGGGGAAAGGGTGTGGGGACTGTATGTACGTTGCATTGAACAGCGCGGTTTTAAAAAAAGTACACTATGCAAACTCTGAGCACTTCAGCAGAACAGGACCCCCTCTGTGATCACCTCGCTCTCCTCAGGCAGTGTGATGTCATCATAGGGCCCGGTGATGGCGCTGGGGAACTTGCTGAAGATGATGGGCTCTTTGGGGATGGGGGCGTTCTGCTCCAGGCAGTGGTCGCGGTAGTTCATGCCCACACATACAACCTTTTCTGGGGCAGTCACTGGAGGCAGCAGCCTCACCTCAGACAGGGGGACCACACATTGGCCACTGGACAATGCTCTGAGAAGGACAATTAAACATTTACATGGAGGAGGTTTTTTTTTTTCTTTCTTTTTTTTATTAATCTCTGTGTCCCTGCATTAACTGGCAATGCTTAACTGGCAACTGTTAAACGTAAGCCTGAAAAGAGCTTTTGGGATGTGTTATTTCATTGGTTTTTATCTGCTCCTGTATGGAAGTGAGTCTCGCCAAGTCTGAGTTAATGAATGGCAGCTCGTGTCAATCTATAACTCTTGACAGTCTTTCAGAGTCACTGTGACGATCTGTGGAATACCTCTGTGCCTGCTCCATGCCCCTCTCGCCCATCTGTAAGAATTCCCTCATGGTGCTGGGCAGCGCAGAGTCAAAGTGTTTTAGGTCAACAACACCCTGTCCTGCATCCAGTTGTACTCCAACTCGGATCGCCCCTTCTTCGCCCTGACGACAGAACTGAACTAACCGCATGGTGACGCCACTCAGTCCCCGTCTCCCAGTGTCTGTAGACGATCTTTTACCAAGTCTCCAGGAGCTCAACAAGGATCGGATTGGTAGTCTCATCTACTGAATACACATCACTGAATTAGACATAGCCCAAATAAAACTGTCTATATTCAAATAGGCCAAATCAAAAACTGGAATTGAAAGACATTCTTTACACAGATCCAAAACATCCAACAATTCAGTTATTATTTTCCATATGCCTAGAAACCATTAATACGAATGTTATTATTGCCTGCAGGGTTGTTATACGGAAGAGTTTGCTGACGATAAACTAATCGCGTGCTGATAAGGCCGGGGACGTTCACGCTGGCAACTTATCTAAATGGGGTCAGGTATACCAGGTTCAAAGATGAGAGTAACGTTATCATACCAGCATGGTTTTCATCTTGGCAGGCCAACAGCAGCCAAGTAACAATTATGAGACGCCTCTCTAACGTTTCACAACGACACAACGCTATTAGACAAATTACTAAATGAACTGGATAGTTTTCTGTGTAGTTTGAACCAATTGTATCCTACCTGTTCATGTCGATACGCATATTAACTTACACAGAATACTGTAACGACCTTAACAGGGCGTTCGCAGATCACGAAGTATCAGAGTATTGGTTAAATTAGCAAGCATATGTTAAAATTAACTGGTGTCAGAAATGTAGTAGTCCGCTATCTAGTCTTTGGTAGTCTTGCAAAATGGTATGCTCAGCGAAATCTCCAGTCTGAGTGTACCATTGAGTGTACCTTGAACGAAAGATTGCACCCCCGATGCAAGTCGTACTTCCTGGTTTGGCATTTGTAGTCCTTCTGAAAGCCTATCCTCACTGATCTTTTTCTCTCTATGATTATCGTTATCAGCACAGTGTGTTGAGTAATAGACTACCATTTTGTGCATTTCAAATGATTAAAACACAACATTTTAGCGCAGCATTCGGGTACTGTTCATAAAGATCCCATGTGATATCGAATGAATCTACTGAGAAGTAACCTGCAATTCCCTAGAAGCATCGCGGCTGGGTCATGTGACTCAACGCTCGGGAGTCTGGTTTATAACTGTCAGCTGACTCTCGTTTCTCCCAGACTCTCTTAGAAGAGTTTGTGGAAGACGGGGGACAAATGGGGTTTATCAGGTGAGAAATCGACACAAAATGGTCGCACACGTATAATTATAAATGTGTTTATACATTTAACCAACGAGACTTGGGATTAACTTTATGACAGAAGGGCATTTCTTGCGAGCGTGCTAGCAGACCGGATGCTTTGAATGGACCAGCTTGGTTTGCTGCCGCGAAATCAATTTGATCCTGCAAAATTTCACAAACTAGTTTAGTAGTTTGCAGACGATGCATCAAATGTAAAATGTGGATTAAACCAACAAGGACTATTTATTTTAGATTATTGTCGCCAAAAATACAGATTGTGGATGACTAATGTGTCTCCCTTTCTGTTATTAATTTTAGCTCTCTTTTTTTTGCGGCAAGTCATTTCGATGATTTGGATGGGAAACTGAGTGCCTCAGCGAAACTTAAACAAAAAAAACTGTTCCTGTTCGCTTACAAGAAATGACGACCCATTCGGTCATAATCATATGACTAAGGATTACATATTACACTGAAAAATTAACAATAATACAGTAATCATACGAGTGTCTTGGTACAGAATGTACCGTCTTGGTCTTTCTTTTTATACAAATTTGGTCTTGGATGTTTTGATTCCTGAATTAGTGTGTCGGTTGAAAAGGGCAAATTCATTTTCCATAAAATAAATATTAGTTTTGTTTGGTAAATGTGTTATACTCACTAACGTCGCTTTGGACTTGTAAATCGCTTTGGATTGAAAGCGTCTGCCAAATGACAAAAAATGTAAAATGTAACGTATTAGGTAGTAGACCACTTTTAAAATATAAACTGGTATTACCTGGAGAACCAGAAACAGCAAGTGAGACGGCCAAAGTCTGCAGAAGTTCAGCAATATGTTTGGAGCCGTCTACCGGCTAATGTCCTTATGAAGCTGCACCTAACAATTCATGCAGCTTTAAAGATAAAGGGTGGTCACAACAAATATTGATTCAATTTAGTTTTTAAGTGTTCACTGCTCTTTATTGTACAACAATACGGATTGAACTGTTCATTGCTTTAGGGATTTTATGTTTTTATTTTTTTGTATGTGCCAAATACTTTGGGTGAGTATTGTACCTTAGTATATACCTTCCTGAATGAACAGTCTTCACTGGGTGCAGCTTGTCCAAGATGTGGCTGTACTCCTCAAAATGTAAAGAGTGAACGTATGCAAGCTTCACTCCATTGGCTTCCAGTTCATTTTAGGATTGATCTAAAATTGATATTATATAATTATAGTTTTATAATTAATAACAGACTATGTCAATGATTTGCAAAATGATTAGTGCTGGAGGTGAACATTCTGGTTTGAAACCTTTAGCCGCAGTTGTCAACCGAAATGCATAATTAATAATTGCGTAATAAAATTGAATTGCAGAAAAAGCAATGAGTTGCATCTGGAATGGTTCCTCATGCTTAGTCAGACCACGTTCTAACACTCATGTAGGTTCACGTGCACTGTGGGGAAAACATTTGTTCAAATCTAAAACGGTGAGGTCGGAAAGTGATTGATTTGACGGAATGCCCCAACACTTAATCGACTTTCATGATTCATAATCTTTCGTATTTTCCTATTGTGCTCAATCCATTGTTCCAGTAATAAATACCTATTTTTGGAAATGCTATATTTCCTATTCCAGATTGGGATTGTCTGAGGGGGGAGGTATTGTGGCAGAATTGTATTGTATCAATTTATTTATTTTATTGGTTAAGAAAGACTCATTATGCCTTCTACCACTGATTACATTACATGTAATATCAATGTAATGCTGCACAGCTGAGCACACTCTTAGAGAATGTGGCCCCTTATTTAATTTTTTTTTAAATTGTTTCCGATTTTTCCCTTTTTCTCACAATTTGGTAGCCAATTGTACCCCATCTAATCCAATTAGAGTTAGTGTTAGATACACCGCCCACACCCCGTCCCTTGGTGGCCCGAAGGGATCTGGCGAACACGCCTTCTTCAAGCCGTCTCGTCTCATGCTGACCGTGATTCCGCGGCGCCCGGGGTGCTGTTGTACGCGGCGATCCGCTAACCCTGCCAAGTCCCTCCCTCTTGGAGCAACGAGCCAATTATGCTGCTCCACGAGAGCCGGCCAAACTTGGCTTTTAGGCAGGAATAGAGCCCCTGGTCAAACCCTGGTCCTCGGTGTGCAACTGCAACCGCAAGTCTGCTGCAGCTTAGCCTGTTGCGCCACCATGGTGCCTCATTTTAATATGCAGTGCATTATGTGGGTGGCCTACTGTCTAAAGTGTGTAAAAGCATGAAACCGCGATCCAATTAGTGCATACACATTCAATGTCATGTCAGACATTGAATGTGATGGTTTGAATGGTAAATGGTTGGCGTTTATATAGCGCCTTTAAGAGCCCTCGTGTCTTCCTCTCTTCCCAGTGTCCAGCCGCTTGAGCCCGCCACAGACTGCCAGGATTCAAAGTGAGTACTGGGGGGGGGGTAGATTGTAACGTCTTTCTGTAGTTGTTCATTTGAGTGGAATTGTCTGTCTGTCTCACTTTCTTTTGCCTTGTTTAAACGGTGGGGCAGGGGGGTTGGGTTGTGCAGAGAGGGTTACAGAACGAGGTGGGGTAATGTTACATTACCGTACAGAATGGTGTATTACGGTACAGAAATTGCCACACCCGGGAATGGGGGACTTGAGTATCTGGAAGTCGGCCACTGTAGACTGAACCCACCCTGTCATGCCCTTTTACATAGATTTTTATGCATCTCGTCTATGTGTATATGTTCTGAATTTCATCGCTGAGATGTGATGTGTATGATGGACATTTTGAGTGATTCTCGCAGATTCGATGGCATAGTTCTGGTGGCCGAAGGTTTCGACCAGCTGCCCAGTGAGCTGGAATGTCTGAAGGGACCACTGGAGGACTACAGCTCTGTGAGCAGCGTGCACTCGTGCACTCATTCATTCACATGCACTCATTCATTCACGTGCACTCTCTCTTTCACGTGCACTCTCTCTTTCACGTGCACTCTCTCTTTCACGTGCACTCTCTCTTTCACGTGCACTCTCTCTTTCACGTGCACTCTCTTTCACGTGCACTCTCTCTTTCACGTGCACTCTCTCTTTCACGTGCACTCTCTCTTTCACGTGCACTCTCTCTTTCACGTGCACTCTCTCTTTCACGTGCACTCTCTCATTCACGTGCACTCTCTCATTCTCTCATTCACGTGCACTCTCTCATTCACGTGCACTCATCTCTTTCACATGCACTCTCTCATTCACGTGCACTCATGTGCATATATGCAATATGTGCACCTGCCCGTCCTGTGTTAATGTTGTCTCTTTCCACATCCCGTTTCGTCCGTTTGTCCTCTGTGTCAGGTGGACGTTGGTCTCCACCAGGAGGTGGTGGTCCTGCAGGTGCCAGGCCTCCCTGGCAAACGATTGGTCTACGCATGCACTGGGCCGGTCAATCGGGACTACGATGACGTCAGAAGGTTCAGTGATGCTGCCGGAAACGGGATCAAAAGGTGTGTTGTGTTGCACTGTGCCCTTTTGCCTGTGCACTTCTCTTAATGCAGCTACATTTTACATTTAAAAAAGAAAAAAAAAAAGAAGAAAAAAAAAAAAGAATAATAATTCTCCTTCTAGGGCAATGAAAGCTGGTGTGCAGCGCCCTCTGCTGGTGTGTCCCCCTCACAGCAGCTATGAAAATGGACCCCTGGTTGCCGCCCTTGGGGCTCTGCATGCGCTGTACATGGTGAGAGGAGCAGGTTTCCCCAGCGTACTTGGAAGGGAAAAGTTTTGAAGCAGTTCCTCGAAACCGTTTTTCTTTTCTCTCCGTTTTTAGCCCATTGAGATTCGGGAAGCTGCGCAGAAGAGCTCCCCACACAAGGTGGAAGTGTTGGGCATCTGGGCGAAGGCGGAAGGAGAGGCGAAGAAGCTTGTTGATCAGGCCAAAGCCCTGGAGGCCGGCAGGTCAGTGTGGTGTCTGTTGGGAGAAACGCACGAAGCGTGTGTCCGCTGAGGCGGTCCCTTCTGAGGGCAACGCTGAGACAACGCTGCGACAACGCTGAGCGAACGTGTCCTGATCCTGGCATTTCCTGGCTCCTCCTCTCCGCAGGCTGGTGTGCCGGGACATCGGGGGGTCCGACCCCGAGCGCATGGCTCCCCCCCGCGTGGTCGAATACGTGCAGGCCCTGTTTCAGGGCACCCTGGTGACGGTAAGATCCAGCGCCGGCTCCCGTGCAGTCTCTGGTGTTGACGTTGACCTTGGTGCCGCTCCGACTGTGACCTTTGACCTTGGCGACGCTCAGGCTGTGACCTTTGACCCCCCCCCCCCCCCCCCCGCCGCTCGGGCTGGGGAAACGGCAATGCCGTTGACACTCTCCTCCCTACATCTCCCAGGTCAGCGTCGAGAGTGCCCTCAACACCCTGGAGAAGGAGTACCCCTGTCTGGCTGCCGTCAACCGCTGTGCCAGCGGTATGCAGGCTACGCGGCCTTCCTCTCCACCAGGGCTGCCCAACCCTGCGCCTGGAGGGTCTACTGTCCTGCAGGTTTTCTCTCCGACCCTAACAAGGCACGCCTCGTTCAACGGCTTGAGATCTCCTTGAGCTGCGAATTGGTAGAGTCAGGTGTGCCAAATTAGGGTTGAAAAATGAAAACCTGCAAGGACGGTAGATCTCCAGGAACAGGGCTGGGCTGCTCTGCTGTCTGTTTCGTGTGCTAGTCCTCTGTAGAGAGATGCACTGTATGGAGATTTACATTCAGCCAATGATAATGCTGATGCTAGAGCACTGTGGGAGGGGCCTGTAGCAGGCAATGCATGGGTTCGGTGTTTGGGGGGGGGGGGGGGGGTTGGGGATGGGACTGAAATGTGGTCGCCAGGTACGAGCGTTTTTGCTTTTGCCTTCCAGCTGTACCTCGTCACCAGGGCAGGGTCATCAAGCTGGAGTACGTGGGGGAGGAGCCCATCGAACGCACGCTGATGCTGGTGGGAAAGGTGAGAGAGACCGGCCACAGACCCACGCGTCACGCCTTCGCTTGTTCATCCAAATCGATTGTCACTGATACCTATGGGATTGAACTGCCATTTTGGCTCTCTTCCTAAAATCATGTTGACTTAATAAGTGCGCTCTTTCAGCCAAAGTGCTTTCCGATTAGAAGTAGCCATGTTTGAGTTTCCTTAGTGACTAGTTGTATGGAGCCAGTTGGCAGTGTTTATAGTGGAGTAAATATTGTCTGGGGCCTTTCCTTTTATTTTGGCTGTGAAGCGCCGCACTTTTGCCTTCGGCTGACAGACGATGTTGGGTTGGCTGTGGGTTTTAAAATGGCCGTTCTCTGTGCTCAGGGCATCACCTACGACACGGGCGGAGCGGACATCAAGGCCGGCGGCGTCATGGCTGGGATGCACCGGGACAAGTGTGGCGCTGCGGCTGTGGCAGGCTTCTTCCAGGTACCCGCCGACCCTTCCTCGCTCCTCTTCCTCCTTCCACACTCCTCTTCCCCATGTTCCTGTTCCCCACCGACTCTTCCACACTCCTCTTCCTCCTTCCACACTCCTCTTCCCCATGTTCCTGTTCCCCGCCGACCCTTCCACACTCCTCTTCCTCCTTCCACACTCCTCTTCCCCATGTTCCTGTTCCCCGCCGACTCTTCCACGCTCCTCTTCCCCATGTTCCTGTTCCCCGCCGACTCATCCACACTCCTCTTCCTCCTTCCACGCTTCTCTTCCTCCTTCGACGCTCCTCTTCCCCATGTTCCTGTTCCCCGCCGACTCTTCCACACACCTCTTCCTCCTTCCACACTCCTCTTCCCCATGTTCCTGTTCCCCACCGACTCTTCCTCGCTCCACACTCCTCTTCCCCATGTTCCTGTTCCCCACCGACTCTTCCTTGCTCCACACTCCTCTTCCCCGTGTTCCTGTTCCCCACCGACTCTTCCTTGCTCCACACTCCTCTTCCCCATGTTCCTGTTCCCCACCGACTCTTCCTTGCTCCACACTCCTCTTCCCCATGTTCCTGTTCCCCACCGACTCTTCCACACTCCTCTTCCTCCTTCCACACTCCTCTTCCCCATGTTCCTGTTCCCCGCCGACCCTTCCACACTCCTCTTCCTCCTTCCACACTCCTCTTCCCCATGTTCCTGTTCCCCGCCGACTCTTCCACGCTCCTCTTCCCCATGTTCCTGTTCCCCGCCGACTCATCCACACTCCTCTTCCTCCTTCCACGCTTCTCTTCCTCCTTCCACACTCCTCTTCCCCATGTTCCTGTTCCCCACCGACTCTTCCTCGCTCCACACTCCTCTTCCCCATGTTCCTGTTCCCCACCGACTCTTCCTCGCTCCACACTCCTCTTCCCCATGTTCCTGTTCCCCGCCGACTCTTCCACGCTCCTCTTCCCCATGTTCCTGTTCCCCGCCGACTCATCCACACTCCTCTTCCTCCTTCCACGCTTCTCTTCCTCCTTCGACGCTCCTCTTCCCCATGTTCCTGTTCCCCGCCGACTCTTCCACACACCTCTTCCTCCTTCCACACTCCTCTTCCCCATGTTCCTGTTCCCCACCGACTCTTCCTCGCTCCACACTCCTCTTCCCCGTGTTCCTGTTCCCCACCGACTCTTCCTTGCTCCACACTCCTCTTCCCCGTGTTCCTGTTCCCCACCGACTCTTCCTTGCTCCACACTCCTCTTCCCCATGTTCCTGTTCCCCACCGACTCTTCCACACTCCTCTTCCTCCTTCCACACTCCTCTTCCCCATGTTCCTGTTCCCCGCCGACCCTTCCACACTCCTCTTCCTCCTTCCACACTCCTCTTCCCCATGTTCCTGTTCCCCGCCGACTCTTCCACGCTCCTCTTCCCCATGTTCCTGTTCCCCGCCGACTCATCCACACTCCTCTTCCTCCTTCCACGCTTCTCTTCCTCCTTCCACACTCCTCTTCCCCATGTTCCTGTTCCCCACCGACTCTTCCTCGCTCCACACTCCTCTTCCCCATGTTCCTGTTCCCCCACCGACTCTTCCTTGCTCCACACTCCTCTTCCCCGTGTTCCTGTTCCCCACCGACTCTTCCTTGCTCCACACTCCTCTTCCCCATGTTCCTGTTCCCCACCGACTCTTCCTTGCTCCACACTCCTCTTCCCCATGTTCCTGTTCCCCACCGACTCTTCCTTGCTCCACACTCCTCTTCCCCATGTTCCTGTTCCCCACCGACTCTTCCTCGCTCCTCTTCCCCCTTCCACACTCCTTTTCCTCGCTCCTCTTCCCCACGCTCCTCTCTCACTTCGGTTTATGAGGAGAGCTTCATGCAGGCTATATCACCTTGACTATGTGCTTAGCGACAGTACGTACCTTGTGCACAGACTTGTGTGTGTATATATAGAGTTTGCGCACCAGGAAATTAGTGGCTGGGGGTGTTCATTTGGGTATACTACACTGTTTGATGTACAGGGGTATTGCCCTATCTGTGGAGTCACCTTAACATTTCTGTGTCTGTTGGTCACTAACCTTGAAATGGCAGCATTTCCATTCCAGTGTTTTAAAAGTACTGTGTTAAAGTGCATACACATACATTTTCACACACACGCACACACGCGCACACACACGGTTACTTTGAAAGATGCTCTTAATAATGTGTCCTTCCTGCTGAACTGCAGGTCCTTGCTGAACTGGAACCCAAGAATCTTAAAGTCATGGGCGCCATGGGGATGGTCCGGAACAGCGTGGGGTCAGGTCAGTGGCACAGCTAATGTGTTCTGTTATTCACCTAATGTCCTTTCACAACAACAGAAGACATCAAAAAAAGAATACAGAAACCATCATCCTGCACATCTAGACTTGTCCTTAGACTAGTGCTAGTACTGCATCAGTCCTTGAAAGCCCCAAGAGTCAGTGCCTTTAGTATTGGCTACACAACAGATGCAGTGTAACCATGGACACAACAGACGCAGTGTAACCATGGACACAACAGACGCAGTGTAACCATGGACACAGCAGACGCAGTGTAGCCATGGACACAACAGACACAGTTCAGCCATGTTCTCCATGTTGGTAGAAGCTGACCACTGCAGCCAAACCCAGACCTGGTGGCCATATGGAATGGAAATCAAAGTCATGCTTAATCAGGTCCCTCTAATTACCCAGCACACGGTCTGCGTTCATTAATGAGGACACCAACATGGCTGCACGTTTTCACTCTCCCTGCAAGGTGAAAAACAAGATGCGTTTTCCACTCCCAAATCCCAAAGCTCAAATCTGATTCTCTAACCAGGGCTAACCTGGGGACGCAGATTACTCTGTTCATTTTAATATTGGCGGCGCCACCATTTTCTCCACTTTAAGTACTTTTCATAAGCACTTGTAGCTTACAGAGGAACAACATGACATAACGATGAGTACAGTCCATTCAGCCCAGCAATGCTCACCGTTTTCCTACTGTACCACTATAGTGTACCTAGTATTTAGTTAAAACCTAGATGGTGTCTAGCACCGTATCAAGCCTGGTCTTGAAAACCTCCCAACAACTCAACAGTGTAACAGAAATGCTTCCTGATGTGGGTACAGAATTGCTGTCTGCGTGTGAGGGGTGAGCGGGCTGCGTTGTTTAACCCGTCTCTCAGACTGCTACGTGGCGGATGAGCTGGTGGTGTCGAGGGCGGGGCGACGGGTGCGTGTGGGGAACACGGACGCAGAGGGGCGCATGGTGATGACCGACCTGTTGTGCGAGATGAGGGAGAAGGTGTGTGCCGGCTCTCTCCCGCTCCCGATATGCACCCTTTCACCTCCATCACCCGTTCAGTTACAGCACCCTTTCAGCTCCTCTGTCTATCACCCGTTCAGTTGCAACACTGCCAGCTCTCTCCATGATGCACACCCTTTCAGCTGCTCTGTCCATCACCCGTTCAGTTACAACACCCTTTCAGCTCCTGTGTCCATCACCCGTTCATTTACAACACTGCCAGTTCTCCATGATGCACACCCTTTCAGCTGCTCTGTCCATCACCCGTTCAGTTACAACACTGCCAGCTCTCCATGATGCACACCTTTTCAGCTGCTCTGTCCATCACCCGTTCAGTTACAACACCCTTTCAGCTCCTGTGTCCATCACCCGTTCATTTACAGCACCACTGATGGGAGATCAGTCTGAGAGGCATTTTAGCAGACACTCTTATCGAGTGAATATAACGAGGCTAGAAGAGTAGTGCTAGACCCGGAATATCAACAGTCAATTGCAGAGGCAAGTGCAAGAACAAGTGGTGAAAGTGCTGGGGTTTTTTTATTTTATTTTTTTAAATGGTATTAATATATTTATATACCTAGAGCCAACACTTATGAGACTATTCAGTTACGCTGTTTAAATCGGGCTGCTGCAGATGAGAGGCACCATGGGTGCTCTTTACTCCCAATTGTCATGGATTCACTTCAATTAGTGAATTTCAATTTCATGGCATTAATCTTTTCTCCTCCACTTCACTACTCTTCCTGTTCTCCTCTCTTACTATCCCTCCCTCCTGGGCACTGCTGCACTCACTCCATTCTCTGCTCCAGCTGTTGGAATAACGTCAAATGCTTGGAGTGTGAAGCATTGAGCCACACTGTTGCTTAAGGTGTGTGTGTGTGTGTGTGTGTGTGTGTGTGTGTGTGTGTGTGTGTGTGTGTGTGTGTGTTTTCAGGCGAAGTATGAGAAGTCTCCTCACCTCTTTACCATCGCCACGCTGACTGGACACGCCATCCGTGCCATGGGCCCAAATTACTCTGTGAGCACAACCACGCGCTAACACCACAGACAAGCAAACACTCTTTACAAACAGTAATCAATAATGCATACAATATGCAGAAACCAGTATTCACGGTTGTAATGCTGAAATGTTAACATGTTAGTGTCAGCGAGCAGCACTGAGGTCTTCCTCCCCTCACTGCCCACCTTGTCTCTCTCAGATCATCATGGACAATGGACCGGCTCGCAGTGCAGACACCGCCCTGAAGTGGCAGAAGGGTGAGTGGAGAACACCCGCGCTGAATCCCAAACCCCACCCACCCGCCCATATCGCTGTGAAAATGAGTGTTTGTAACGAAATTTTCTGATGATTCATGACTCCGTTCAGCCGGGGCGAAGCTGGGCGATATGTTCGAGGTGTCCACGATTCGCCGCGAGGACTACGAGTTTCACCGCGGTAAATCCGAGTACGAGGAGATCCTGCAGAGCAACAACCTGCCGTCCAGTGGAACCCCGCGAGGGCACCAGGCCCCGGCGGCGTTCATCATCATGTCTTCTGGGCTGGACAAGGTATCCCAACCGACACCGACACGGCCAAAAACTCTGCTATTCCGGCGCTCCGTTCAGGCCCGCCGCGGCTTCGTGCGCTGCCAAAGTTATTCAGTCCTATGGCACATCACATTTATATCACATTACATTACATTAATGGCATTTGGCAGACGCTCTTATCCAGAGCAATGTGCAGCAGAGTGCATACCCATAACCAGGGATAAGTGCGCTGGAAGTACAATTGCAACTGCTAACGGTACACACACACACACACACACCAACCACACACACACACACACACACACACACACACACACACACACCACACAATGATGCATTAAATGCATTATAGGTCAGGACTAGATGTGGGTGACCAGATTCGTTTTTTGAGAGAATCTAAATTCAAACTGTTGTCCAGGGAGTGAATGGGGGGGGGGAATGCAGCTTTGGTGTAAAAATACTTACTACACTTATTACAATTTAATTTCTTGTTGCGTATAGCCAGCTTTAAAATGCGCTCGTATAGTTATGAAGAATTGACTAAATTGAGGAAACAGTGAATTTTTATTTCAGCTCATCTGAGTCCTGTGTACAGTACATTTTATATATATATATATATATATATATATATATATATATATATATATATATATATATATATATATATATATATATATATATATATATATATATATATATATATATATATATATCTCCTTATATCCTTATCTGCCTTGTTCAGCATGGTGTGGACTCTGATGAGCCCCTGCCCTTCTCCCACATTGACATCGCTGGTTCCTCCGGGCCTTTCCCTGGAGTGCCCACTGGGGCTCCCATCCTCGCCATGGCCTCCCGCTACGTCCTGTGAGGCCCTCCTGCTCCCTCCACCGTCTAACAAAAAAATAAAAATGGTGTTGGATGTGGATGAGGATGGGGGGGGGGATATATTGGCAAGACAGAAATAAAAGCTTGTGCGTATGAATGTGATCCTTTTATTAGGGCTGCTCCTTCCAGCTTACACAGAATTGTGGAAAATGTCATGTTTCACATGTAATGTCTGTGTATGAAAGTTTTTTCTAAAAGAAATAAATGACCAGCATTTGCCATCAGTGTTTGTTTTTCTTTGTCAACTGTGGTGGTGGTGGTGGTAGGAGTAGTAGTAGTATCCTTAATTTTACAGAATGAATTCACATAGAAATAAATTAATAACAATATTGACTGATAAGGTGTAGACTGAAGCATTAGCTTATTATACCTACCGTTTTTACATAACATTCTAATATTATATTTATATATTATTAATTATATTTAACACGTTATTTTTAAACATTTTCTTTTAGTATACTACACATTTTTAATTCCTTGTCACAAATGTTCCACAAGTTAACCTCTTTGACAGATCTACATCTATTCTTTATATTTGTCCTTTGCTCTTACATCTTGTCTGAGTGAGCAGTCTTATTTGGACAAAATATTTGTATTTGAAATACACATGCAGGAAAAATTTTTAAACCTAGTTTGTGGAGAAGTTATACAGTTAGAACTATAAATATTTGGTAGTGGTTGAGCACAGTATTCCTTGCACCTTCTGAAGGTAGCCGAGTAGAACTTTTCCGAAAACAACATCTCCGGTTTTTACCATTTTTTCCCCCGAACGTATATTTCAAATGCACATGATACCTTGTGTAAATAAGGCGGAGTTGCTGTTAGGTATACTTCTTCACTACTGACTCTATAGGCTTCAAGTCTTTATGCTAACATGGAAATTGAGCCAGTGAATGCACAAATGACCCGAAGTGCAGCACACACATGGCACAAGTCAACCAAACGCCTGGACGTTGGAACTGTATTGAGTACTATTATTGCAATAATATTCATGAAACTAACTGAAAATATGATTTTTTTTTTTGTAAAATAAATTACTGCTACATTCATTACATGTCTAATTTAGCTCTAGTTTTGAGAATCTATCCAGCCATTTGTATTGGGGTCCCAGAATAAAGGTATAAGAATGCAGTTGGTACTATTTAGGCTATTTAGAAATGCGCTTGGTCAACACCGAAAATTCCAACAACTGTATTTTGGCGCCATTTCTAACTCTAAATCTACTCGTCCTTTCCTTGTGGGCACTGGGCGGTCGTCAAAGCGAGCCAGAAAGACCATTTTGGCTCAAAATGAACGTCAGATGCATACATCGGTATCCACAATACATTTGATCCAAAATGGCTGCAGTTTGTCACAGTTTCATTATGGGAGGAGTCCGTGGGCTGAACGGAAATGACGGAAGAGAAAAGCCGGCTGATTAAAAGAACTCGACAGCGCGCGCGAACACAGTTTGAGTTTTTGTCCCCGGCTAGTTAGAGGTGCTGTTAGCACAAGTAGTTCGCCACTTGCTTTGAGCAATTTCGCTGTAAAAATCTGTGCCATTTTCACCGTCACAGTACGTTTGTGAAGAAGTACGTGTGCCTTATAGTTTTACTTTACTTGTAAAAGACTCTTCGCACAATCATGTTTGAGGCAAGGCTAGTTCAGGGTTCCATTCTTAAGAAGGTTCTTGAGGCGCTGAAGGACCTGATCACAGAAGCTTGTTGGGACGTTAGTTCTTCAGGAATTTCATTACAGAGTATGGATTCGTCTCACGTCTCCCTGGTACAACTCACCCTCCGCAGCGATGGGTTCGACTCCTACCGCTGTGACCGTAACCTGGCTATGGGTGTCAATTTGAGCAGGTGAGAGGGCAGGCGGAGGATTTCATTTTTCGTTTTCAGCTGACTAACGTTAGTTGTGCAATTGTCATGCAATTTATTGTCTTTATCCATCTTAATCATGTCCAGTGCTTGGCTTGAAATCGTGTAGTGTGCAATTTAGCTGACTGTAAACTAGCTAGCAAATTTGCTTGCTATGGTAAGCTACACTTGCTGATGGCAATAACCGATTGCAGGCCGACAAAGTGCGTGTGGTTATTGATAATCTAACAGTTTGCAATAGCCATTTAGCTAATATTCTAAATTAGATTAGATTATTGATCTGTTGTTGCTACAGATTGCGCGGTCATTTATTCCAAATGTCAGCTTTAAGACTGCGAAATGCGCCATTTGAATTAAGCCTCTGACGTCATTTCGGCGCCAACCATACATTTGGTACACTTGTTGGCGGGAGTGTGACGTGTTATAACCTATAGCAGAATGTAAGGTACTTTCAATTCATATTTACACGTCACCTAAGACTTCGTTAATATCCACAATTTATTGGGAGAGGTCTAATCCCATATGTCAGTGTTTACATTAGCGATCTAACGGTAGTCAGTTCAATAAATCATTTCGATTTGAAGGTAGCCCTACGTCATGTGCAATTAAAGTAATGATGCTTAATAAAACCTAACCCAATTAAGTAGCTCCCTTAGCTATGTGGCTGCTCGTTTATAATATTGTGGTGTCTCATCCGCGTTGAAAACTATCAAGAAAGACTTTACTAGGAAAGCTGAATGTGGTTGCCAGAGACTGTCCAAACTGCAAAGTGACCTGTAGGTTACTGATACAAATATGCCAGTGATTTCGCTAAATGTTAATAAGATTCAAAATCCGTTTCCTTGCAGTTTACGTGCCCGGGTATTGATTGCTGTTGGATGCTGTCAGGATTGAATCTAAAACTATGGTTTTAGCCCCTTCTCTGAATAATCATTTGTTGGGTTGGACATAAATATTGTGAATGAACTTGGGATAGATCTATAGTATTGGTCAACACAAGCGGAATGTGTTGGGCGGGTTTGAAGTCTATTGTTCCCTGTGACTAACCGATCGGCCTGTCCACAGTATGTCAAAGATCCTGAAGTGTGCTGGGAATGAAGACATCATTACGTTGCGGGCGGAGGATAATGCTGACACACTGGCCCTGGTGTTTGAGACCGTCAGTGAGTATTTGTCCTTCCTTAATGCACAATTGTTCCTATAGACCTGAAAATAAAAGCCATTCAAATGCCATTAGAACGGACCTCTAATTCACCGTCACTCGTTAAGGTTGGCATTTATATAGCACCTTAATCCAAAGCGCTGTACAATTGATGTGGGATCAAACTGGCAACCCTCCAAGACGCCTAACCCCCAAATGCTCCTGACGAGCTGGTTGGTGCCTGCATGGCAGCCAATCGCCATGTTGCATGTGTGAGTGTAGCATCAGCACTTTGGATAAAGGCGCTATATAAATGCCAGCCATTTACCACACGGTTGGATAGGTCTTGATCCGGAGGCGTCCTGCGTGAGTGCTGATGGCCTCTCTCCCCTCAGATCAGGAGAAGGTGTCCGATTACGAGATGAAGCTGATGGACCTGGACGTGGAGCAGCTGGGCATCCCGGTAAGAGGAGTCTCCCGCCCCTGTGGCTTGGCCCTCCCCTTGATTTCCGGCTGTGCCCCGCCCCCCCGTGACCGCGGTCCCGTCCGTCTCTCTGTCCTCTCCCCGTACAGGAGCAGGAGTACAGCTGCGTCGTGAAGATGCCCTCGGGGGAGTTCGCCCGGATCTGCAGGGACCTCTCTCAGATTGGCGACGCCGTCATGATCTCCTGCGCCAAGGACGGGGTGATGTTCTCCGCCAACGGCGAGCTGGGCACGGGGAACGTCAAGCTGTCCCAGACCAGCAACGTGGACAAGGAGGAGGAGGCGGTGAGTGCTAGCGCAGCCTCATCCGTGTTAAGACAATAAAATAAGAATTATTCATATTTGGGGCGGCCTGTAGCGTAGCGTAGTGGTTAAGGTAAATGACTGGGACACGTCAGGTCGGTGGTTCTAATCCCGGTGTAGCCACAATAACATCTGCACAGCTGTTGGGCCCTTGAGCAAGGCCCTTAACCCTGCATTGCTCCAGGGGAGGATTGTCTCCTGCTTAGTTTAATCAACTGTACGTCGCTCTGGATAAGAGCGTCTGTCAAATGCCAATAATGTAATGTAATATTTTTTCAGTGGTTTTCAGACTATATGTTGAACAACAACTTTGGATTATATACTGTATAATCATGCTGTATAATCTAGTATAGTTTTGAGTTATAAGGCTGGCTGTACTCTGTACGTTGAGGCAATAAAATGGTAAAACTTGGGGAGTCTAAGTTTAACCACCAGAACAGTTTCTGCTTGTGGATTTTCGGTGGAGGGTATGGGTGGGTTTTTAGAGGTCTGACGTGACGTGGGGTGATTTCAGAGTTGAAGGATTATTTCTGATTTTATACCTGCTCCAGGTGACCATTGAGATGAACGAGCCAGTACAGCTCATCTTTGCTCTCAACTACCTCAACTTCTTCACCAAGGCCACGCCGCTCTCCAAGACGGTCATCCTCAGTATGTCTGCAGATATCCCCCTGGGTAAGCAATGTTGGGCAGGCCAGAAATTACAATGCCTTTAAATAGTCCGGTGAAGCTAATTGAGAAATTGGCTTGTTTCTCTGGTTAATGACAAATTAAATGCAGGCAGATTGGTGCCATTTATATTGTTTCTATTAAATTCTTGGATGGCTTTCCTGTTCAGCTTCGCCAAGACGAGGGCAGTCCCCTCTAAATTGTACATGAAGCATGGCCAAAATGCGCCCACTTGAAAAATGTATCTTGAGAAAACAATTTTATTTGAGCAAGTTTTGTGCGTTACTCGTGTTGTGACCGACTGGTGTCGGGACTTTTCTCTGCCCACGTTCTAATGCACACGCCTTATACGCATGTGTTGGGTCCTTTTCCTCACAGTGGTGGAGTACAAGATCGCCGATATGGGCCACGTCAAATACTACCTGGCACCCAAGATCGACGAAGAAGCCTCATAATCGCGGGACAGAGTGGAGAAGGAGAATAAAAGATGGAGTGGAGAAGGAAATTAAAAGATGGAGTGGTGTGGCACTTCCTTGGGGGGAGGCTGGGGGGTGTTTGACACTTGAGCGTAACTGTTTAAAAGGTTGGCTGTTATGAATGCCTCCTGTTCCTGGATTCTTGTCTTTCTTTCTTTTTCTTTTTCTTAAACTCGATTCTTGCCTTTTGCTGCCATTTTGTTTGTTTTTGTTTTGCTCCCCGATCCATTTAGATGGACATAAAATGGTGTCTCACCTGAGCCTGTTCAGCTGCTCTATATCAACAAGAGGCAGTGGTGTAGAATGAAATGTTTTAGTGTACCCTGCAGTCGAGGAATTGAACGTTGCTTAACTGATAAAATGGCTGGCTGCCTAACATACTTTAGTATGGTTGGTGGGTTGAGGAGTTTAAGGTTCAGTGGAGCATGGTTATGACGTTAAGTCACTTGCTACATCTGTGAAATGGGTAGCACTTGTCCCAAATTAACTTATATGCCACCATCTTTTTTTTCTCCGCTCTCCCTCCCTCATATTCAGTGGGTTAAACCATTCGCCCAGGACGTGTAGATATATTAACTGTAAATATTTTGTCACCCGGTTTTTGTATTCAAATTCAAAGTAATAAACCATTTGAAAGTGACTTGTGACTTGTCTTGAATTAAAGGAACGTGACTAATGTTTAAAAACTTAATTCATATCTCAAGCTAGCACGATACCACATGTCTTTTTTAAAACTAAACTCGTGAATTGGACATTTGCCATTTCACTGCAAGGTCTGGTTATTTGGATGCCTCACTTGCACAACCCAAGGCTCCACCCCCACAGTCCGTCCACGATCGTGACTTGTTGCCATTTTCTGAGATCCGCCAAGCGGCTGGCTTCACTAGTTGACGTGTTGGCATTTACCCCTGCCATACGGAATACGCTCATTTTAAATCAGTTTATTCTTGCTCTGGTATCGTTATTTAGAAATCTACAGCTAGTTTGCAATCCGATGACATTGCTAAACTGAAGGCTAATATTAACTAACTAGCTGGAGATGTGTAATGGAAAGCTGTTTATTGTAACTTTGCGCATGGTTTATCGGGATTACAGTTCTAATTTACTGTAGACCCATACGGTTAAAGCAATAAGGTGCCGGCCGTCGTGATGAAAGGTGGATTTCGTGTACGAAATGGATGGGAGAGGGGTGGAGCCTTTGATTGGCAGGTGCAACGCTTTAAAATAAACTTGAAGTGAAAAGGCAAGTGTGCAACTGATTGAAAGCACAGAATTAAACGGAAAACCGAGTCTTCGCATCACAAAAGGTAGAGACTCGCGAGTTTTAAGTTTTGATGCGGACTTCATTCGCCTAAATGCAGCATGTATGGATTTGATGTGCTTGGTGGCTCACTCGCTTCAAATGTTGCGCTCTCTTAAGCGGCGAATGTGTGTGCGCAGTGTTCAGTGTATACATACAACTTACATCACGTATTTTAGCAGTTCGGTCTTGACGAGGAAAGTCGGATGAAATTAAATGAGGAACTCCATGAACATGGCTCACAAGTAAGGTAACTGAATCAACAAACGCGCGATAGTTGAAGAGAACGGTAATTAAAATTGGACGTCCGGCAAATTATTAAATTAAGCTATCGTTTGGGTAAAAGAGGCCGTCCCTTGAGAGTGAGATAGAGACTAGCAAATCGCTTGAACGTGACCAACCAAATTACCTTCTGTAATGTATTGCTCTGCTGGCTTCTAACCACTAGATGGTGCTCCCAATCTTTGCTACAATCTCTTTGTAACCCTCGAAGGACTGCAATACTGAAGAACAACTAAATTCAGAGCCACCATGTGTAAAATCCTGACTTAAGACATCCCTCTTAAGCAGCAGAATGTTGACATCTTAAACCCCTTAATTGGTATTGTTAAAACCAGATCACAGATTTCTCATACTTTTTTTCCTGCCAGCAAGAAGTTGGGTTCTGACTATGTACGTCTGCCTGCTGTGTTGCTTTGCCACTGATGTCAAATATGATGGTCTCTGCACAGCTGATGGGCAATTTGGCTGTGAAAGTATTTGCGTAGTGGCAAGCACAAGTCATTCCACACGCATGTGGCAACCCCCCCCCCCCCAAACCCAGATTATATATCAGATACATTGATTTATTATTTGATAATGTATTAATTTATCTAATCTCAGTGCCTGCTGTCTCTCTCTTCCTCTCCCCTCGAGTAGACCAGACCATTAACCCCCGTGGCATGGTATTACACAAGTTCATTTCTAGCTGGCATAGAATGCGCCGCCATTATCTACTTAGTCGACTGACGACTAAAAATATCACCCTTCAATTGGAAGGGAATTACTCACAAGTGTTGTGAACTTTGATCGGCGCAGATCGAAGGCCCCCGAAGAGCTTGATTCCCTGTTTAATGAAAGGCTGCGGATCTGAGCCCCGTAATCAGTCCACCTGAGTCGCAGGAATGCGCGGTAGTTGGAAATGCGCGGTAGTTGGACGAGGGCCTGAGGAGAAGCGGCGTGAGCTGCAATTGAGCTGTCGGCGTTGGCGACGGCTGATGGAGGACGTGTCAGTGTGTCTCTCAGTGCCTGTCAGCGGATGGCTTCCGTGTTTAATCAGCCAATTACGGATTGAAACGGAATTAACTGAGAATCGTTCGCAAAGAGACTTACCTGCTGATGTAGGTATGAGCTGTTATTCAGTACTGTGCAGAAGTCTTAGGCACCCTAGACTTTATTATACTGTATATATGTTTATTTGAGATTTCCAAATATTCATTTTCCAAAAGATTTAATTTTGCAGAGACATTTGTGTATTTAAAAATTTGATCAAGGCTGAGATCAGAAGCAAGGAGCAAGCCAAAGTCTGCAGAAGAACTGTGGCAACTGTGGAACAACCTACATGCTGATTATCATATAGAACTGCAGGACCGCGTTGGCTGTCTCAGAGAAGTGATGCAGTTTTAACGCCAAAGGGTGGTCACAAAATATTGATTTGATTCAGTTTTTAACTATTACTAAAATGTAGTGTAAAATGTATAGTACGTTTATTTAGGACCTTTCATTGAATTATTTTTGAAAGAATCTTATCTGTACAGAATGTTATTCAGGTGCCTTTTGCTTTTGCACAGTACTGTAGATATAGCGAAATGTGTGTGTGTGTGTGTGTGTGTGTGTGTGTGTGTGTGTGTGTGTACATGTGTGTATGTTTGCTGGTAATGTACCGAGTTGTCATTCGTTCTGAACCTTCTCTTCATCCGTCTCTCATCCCCCTATCATCCCCCTTCCAGCCCCCTTTCCCCCCTCCTGTGTGACCCTTTAATTAGATTCTGTAATGGAGGGATTGGAGGGAGGCTGAGAGATAAGGAGCTGTGTGAGTTGTCCTCTCTGAAGGTGATTTGTAAAGTCCGTGTTTTTTTTTTGTTTTTTTTGTTTGTTTGTTTTTTTTCTTAAAGGGAGATGCACACTACGTAATGGACCGCCTTACATTCATAGCTTAAATGTTCCCTCTTTTCTGGTTCTGCTGCTCAGATCTTAGCGGATCCGTGCTTGGGTAGATTGGGCCAGAGAGGGCCAGACTGTGAAAAGCTCAGCCCTGAAGATGAGACATTTTGTTTTTTACATTTTAGTCATTTGGCAGACGCTTTTAATCCAAAGCGACTTACAAGTGCATAGGTTCTACCATAAGTCAAAATGAGAGATCTGCAGGTGCACTAAGACCCAGGAGAGGGCTGGGTGCCAGGTCAGGGACAGGGTAGCTGACACGATGTTTTTAAACTTTATATTCCAGGGACAACAACAGGGTGACTGACATGGTTCTCTAACCTTACATACTGGTGGCCACTCTGTCTGCATGTCTGTTGTGTAAGCTTGTGTGATGTTGCCAGTAGGTGTGCTTTGCTCCTTTAAGGGTATTGGGATGGCTAGGATGAACAGTCCTGTATATTTCCAGGTAAGCGTACAGTATATAGGGGATGATTGAGGGAGAGATGAGAGCATGTTAGAGACAGTATCCCAGGGGCTCCTGGGTAGTTTGATAAGAGCATGAGCAAGCACCACAGTCTTGAATTGAAGTCTTGTGCCTGTGCTGATTGGCTGGCAGCCTTGCCCAGGTGACGCGTGATTGGCTTTGTGTCGGGCAGGGACAGTAGTGTTTATTGGTGGAGCGGCCCCTGTTAGTCATCCGGGGCGCTTGTGGATTGCCGTCTGAGCACGAGTATGAGTGGGTCTTCTCCAGCCCTGCGCAGCTGCACTGTAACAGGAAGCAGGTGACCAGCAGGTACGTGTTTCACAGGAGAGGTGCGAGTTGTCATCTTCACTCTCCCAAGCCCGAAGCAGGCCTCATATATGGTAAATGGTAAATGGCAGGCTTTTAGGCATTTAGCGCCTTTATCCAAAGCGCTGTGTAATTGATGCTTCTCCATTCACCCATTCATACACACACTCACACACCGACGGCGATTGGCTGCCATGCAAGGCCCCGACCAGCTCGTCAGGAGCATTTGGGGGTTAGGTGTCTTGCTCAGGGACACTTCGACACAGCCCGGGCGGGGGATCGAACCGGCAACCCTGCCAGACGACTGCTCTTACTGCCTGAGCCATGTCGCCCCTATATGCGCCTTTACGTAGTTTGCATTCAGGTGGGATTGGAGATGCCAGATTTAGAAAGGGGAAAAAAAAAAAGAGAAAAAGAAACAATATATGGAGGGAAGACAACAGGGGAACGGGAGAGATAGCGGCAGATGAATGGGGAAGGAGGTTTGTGACAGCAGGGTGATTGATGGTACTCGCTATATCTTAACCGTCCTCGGAGAGATCACACTCCACGCGCAGGTAAGACTTGAAACAGCTCGACACTCCCAGAACTGCATCTCAACAAGCCCAAACCCTGAATTTGAATTTCCCAGATGGAGAATTTTTTTTAATTAAAATTTTATTTTATTTAACAATTATTTAACCAGGACAACCCCATTGAGATCAAATCTCTTTTGCAAGAGCGGTCTGCCATTAAAGAAAAGTTGCACAAAACACAGTTGACAAAATGGAGGATGAGGGCATGGAAAACGGACAACACAATCAACAGGAAGAGAGAGGGAGAAACCGAGAGGGAAAGACAGAGAGAAAGTTATAGGGAGAGAGAGAGGGAAAGAGAAAGAGAGAGTGAAAGAGCACTTAGCCGTCATATAAAATGTGGGAAGGGGGGATTCAAGAAGGCAGACGGATGGAGAGAGGGAGTGGTAGGGAGGTAGGGAGCAGTGTGGAGGGCAGTGTGCCCCTGGGGGAATATAGTCATGTCACTTATGTAAGTTCCTCCTGAGGAACCCGGGGAATTATTGATGTGAACTCTCTGGGACCCTTCACACACGTGTAGCCACACGGACACGCGTGTGTTTTCAGCCAGGGACCCTTTGCACACGTGTAACGACACGGACATGCGTGTGTTTTCAGCCGGAGACCCTTCACACGCGTGTAACGACACGGACACGTGTGTTTTCAGCCAGGGACCCTTCACACGAATGTAACCACACGGACACGCGTGTGTTTTCAGCCAGGGACCCTTCACACACGTGTAACGACACGGACACGTGTGTTTTCAGCCAGGGACCCTTCACACGCATGTAACCACACGGACACGCGTGTGTTTTCAGCCGGGGACCCTTCACACGCGTGTAACGACACGGACACGTGTGTTTTCAGCCAGGGACCCTTCACACGCATGTAACGACACGGACACGTGTGTTTTCAGCCAGGGACCCTTCACACGCATGTAACCACACGGACACGCGTGTGTTTTCAGCCGGGGACCCTTCACACGCGTGTAACGACACGGACACGTGTGTTTTCAGCCAGGGACCCTTCACACGCATGTAACGACACGGACACGTGTGTTTTCAGCCAGGGACCCTTCACACGCATGTAACCACACGGACACGCGTGTGTTTTCAGCCAGGGACCCTTCACACACGTGTAACGACACGGACACGTGTGTTTTTAGCCAGGGACCCTTCACACGCATGTAACCACACGGACACGCGTGTGTTTTCAGCCGGGGACCCTTCACACGCGTGTAACGACACGGACACGTGTGTTTTCAGCCAGGGACCCTTCACACGCGTGTAACGACACGGACACGCGTGTGTTTTCAGCCAGGGACCCTTCACACACGTGTAACGACACGGACACGTGTGTTTTCAGCCAGGGACCCTTCACACGCGTGTAACGACACGGACACGCGTGTGTTTTCAGCCGGGGACCCTTCACACGCGTGTAACGACACGGACACGTGTGTTTTCAGCCAGGGACCCTTCACACGCGTGTAACGACACGGACACGTGTGTTTTCAGCCAGGGACCCTTCACACGCGTGTAACGACACGGACACGCGTGTGTTTTCAGTCCCGTATGTTTCTAAAACACGCCCACCGCCATCCATCCCCCGCGTATCAGACACCGATTTCATTTCAATATAGTGTTTACAGTAATAAATGGCATCTTATGAATATCATTTCTGTTACAGGCCAGTGCTGTGGCAGAGTTGCTAAAGAAACTGAGCAGACTGTCACAGCTAACACTTCACACAGCGACCTTAGTGGATTTGCTTTTCTTTTTTTAGTCGCTGTTTGCTCAACACATTTTTTTTTAAAGATCTATTCATTTTCCATTTTTCTAAAAAAATATATTTTGGCAATCGTGCTGCAGATCCAAACACAAGAAGAAGGAGAGAAAGATTAGAGTGGATGATGACGGGGGGAGGAGGAGAGAGGCTGGAGGAACAGGATGACAGGGAGGCTGACTGAGACAGACAGGAGAGGAACGTGAAAGAAGAAACAACAAAGATGACAGCTCAGGGTAACATGGGAACATTAAAGAACATTGAGAAGAATGTTTTCATATGTGTGTGTGTGTGTGTGTGTGTATAGAGAGAGATTCAGGTGATATTCTCACCCACACATACCACATACCTCCAGACAGAGACACACACCACACACACACATGCCCACACACACACACACACGCACCACACACATACAGAGACCCTCAGCATACACACACACACCACACACATACAGAGACCCTCAGCATACACACACACACGCACCACACACATACAGAGACCCTCAGCATACACACACACACACACACACACCACACACACACACACACATACCACACACACACATACAGAGACCCTCAATTAAGCCTTGCAGTGTTTTATTCCCTCAGGACACTTAGACGCCTGCTCGTGCTGAAGTGAGGTGGGATATAAATAGCCGGGCAGGCTGCCGGGGCGAGATAGACCAGCAGACAGAGATGCACAGAGCCTCAGACTGATCAACCCGCGCCCACTGCGGTGCGGCCTGCCAGTCAAACATCGGCAGAACCGCAGGCGCGAGACACACGCGCTGTCACGTGACCACATCCATCTCAGTCCGTTTAATAATCGCTCGTGTGGTTAAAACTGCTTCGATCACTGGCCGAAACATTCGTTTGTCTTGATCGTGGATATTAAATTTTTTTTTGTTTTGTTCTGTCAAATTATTTACTGTCGAGGCGTCAATATAATGGGAATGTTGACGCGTTTGAATCGAATGAGGCCTAATTTAGAAGATGGCAAATGTGTTAGTCCTTATTAGCACCAGGAGTGTGTGAGTAGACGGAGCTACAGCACATACCAGCGGTATGTACCGCCTGCAGGTAAACAGCCCCCAGCCCCCCGGCCTTCTTTGAAGTCACAGAATACATTATTGATCATGTTGACAAAGTCACTTCAAAAACTTTCACATCAGTAAAGAAGTGAAGAATTTGAATGAACGCAGTGACACATCAGTGCTGTCCTGCTCTCTCTCTTTCTCTCTCTCTCGCTCTCTCTATTCAACTCTGTTTTATCTGGCAGCTCAAATGCTAAACTAGAGTCTTTGATTTATATTTTTCTTCACCTAGTCTTCCCATTCACACACACACACACATTTCTTCTCATATGGATTTTCTTCATGCTCCCTCCGCTGGTCTTTCCCCAACTCCACCTTTCCCCCTTTACTTCTCTACCGCTTTTATTCTTTCCACTTTCTTGCTCTCTCTCTCTCTCCATCCCTCTCTTTCCCTGCATCTGTCACTGCTACTTGGCAACGGTTTCCACGGCTACAAAGCCTCGCTCTCTTTTCTCCCTCTCCCTCGCTTTTCTCTCTCTCCCTCTCTTTCACTCTCTCTTTCTCCCTGTGATAAGCCGCTGAGACAGTCCCTCCGTTATGTCCGAGTCCTGACGCACAGTTTCAGGTGTTCTCTCTCTGGAGTGTGAGGGGCGGGGCAGTTTACACGCCTAATGAAGCAAATCTCAACATCACTGGGGCAGGGCAGTTTACACGCCTAATGAAGTCCATCTCAACATCACTGGGGCAGGGCAGTTTACACGCCTAATGAAGTCCATCTCAACATCACTGGGGCAGGGCAGTTTACACGCCTAATGAAGCAAATCTCAACATCACTGGGGCGGGGCAGTTTACACGCCTAATGAAGTCCATCTCAACATCACTGGGGCGGGGCAGTTTACACGCCTAATGAAGCAAATCTCAACATCACTGGGGCAGGGCAGTTTACACGCCTAATGAAGCCAATCTCAACATCACTGGGTCAGGCTTTTACATCCCTTAATCCTGAACACTTCATGTAAAGCATATATCATTTTCAATGGTCGTAATATGACTTTGTCACACATTGAACGTTTAGTCAAGGCTAGATTTCAGGGCGGTAATACCAGTTTAAGTGAGACCCATTCTTCCTGTATGTACTGACAATATTAAATATCCAAAGTGGTCAGCGATGAAGCAACCCGCAACATCCATCCATCCATTATCTTAACCCACTTATCCCAGGGTTGCAGGGTGGCTGGAGCCTATCCCAGCATACATTGGGCGAAAGGCAGGAATACACCGTGGACAGGTCGCCAGTCCATTGCAGGGCACACACACCATTCACTCACATGCTCATCAATGGGCAATTTAGACTCTCCAATCAGCCTAACCTGCATGTCTTTGAACTGTGGGAGGAAACCGGAGTACCCGGAGGAAACCCACGCAAACACGGGGAGAATATGCAAACTCCACGCAGAGAGGCCCCGGCCGATGGGGATTCAAACCCAGGACCTCCTTGCTGTGAGGCAGCAGTGCTACCCACTGCACCATCCATGCTGCCCTTCAACCCGCAACAGAGATCGTTTTAAACATAGATTTTAATTTTTCTCTAAAAATGCTATTTTTAAACTGCTGTTTAGAATTCAGTGTTATTGGTTGTGCAGGTCAGAGTGTAAATCAATAAATCAATTAATGCATTTTCAATATATCTCTTTAGGCTACACAAAGAAGGGATTTTAATGAGTGCAACCTACAAGAGAGGCCTAACGTTCAGATACTGGCAACTCACCGAAATAAACATTGCAATGAAAGAAAAATGGAAGTTGCGCATGTAAAACAGCGAGCACTTAGTTCAGTAAATCAAAGTAAGTCCCAAAGCCCTTTGGGCTGAAATAAAAATCTTAAAGTGTGGGAACGGCAGGTGGGTGGGTGGTCGGGGGAGCTGCTTTTGGAGAATAAAAACAGAAGTGGTCTCAGGGGCGAGTCAGCTCATTCCTCCCTCGCTCTGGCAGTTAATGCAGAGTCCTGATCCCTCTTTTCCCCCCGATGAATGATGGGATAGATCTGTTCACGGCCTAGAAGGAGGGCAAACAATGTCAACTAAGACACTCTCTTCAACCACTGTGGCTTTGTCAGTGCGGTCCCAGATGGCGAAGCTGTGGTCGTGCTCTGCACATACCCGATAGGGCGATGAGAACTACCCGCCGCATGCTCTCATGCCGAGTTTGCGGCATGTTACTGTAACTAGATCAGACAAAGGCTGGGCCTTTCGAACGTGAACGATGGTAAAGGATGGCTGTTTGATTTTACGGTTCAATATGACTTGCAACTAAAAGCGAAAAATAAACATTCAGCAGAGGAGAACAGCATGTACTTCATTGATCTCTAGTGGGGAAATTCAGAACCTAACGGCAAACAGAAACCCAATTAAAATAAATACATAAATGAGGACTGCGGGTAGAGAATTCTGACTGCATTGCATGGATGACTCTATACGCTTCCCCCCCACCACCTAACCAACTACTGAGCCTATGGGAGCATTACTTGAGTTTCCATTAATAAAAAGTTCTGAATGTGTTCCTCCATTTTACTTAACGCTTATCTTTTGGACTTTTCCCATTGGAGCTAGATTTGAATCCCAAGTTAACTCCCAGGGTAACTGCACTTTGTTGTACGTCGCTCTGGATAAGAGCGTCTGCTAAATGCGATGTAATGTAATGTAACTCCCGGTTACATTTGCACCACTAATTAAACATTTTCATTAGTCAGCTAACCAGCAGTACAAGCTCTGCTGAGCTCTGCTGGGCCGTCTGAGGAATGTCTGCAGATATAACGCAATAACTGTCTGCCTGTTTTTCTGTGTTTGTTTATGGGGGGGGAAATCGGTCCAAAATGGGTCCCTGGTGCACTATGTGATGGAGAGACTCAGTCATATTTATTTCATGTACTGTGGTGAAATACTGACAGTGCTGGTCTGAGTTCTGGCTCAACTGGGAGCAAAAGGAGGAAAGATTCAGCCTCACTGCTTGCTATCTCACCCAGCTGCACCCAGCACCTGCATCTGTGCAGGCGGGGGCTCTGCACTGTGTGGGCACCTGCCCTGGGGTGCAATTATCTTTCGTTCACAGCTCCAATCTCCTCAGCGCTAAGAGACTAAAGCAGGAACCAGGAGCATGATGGTTTGATTAATGAGCAAATACTTACTAGCCTTCTTGGAACCGATTGTGCTTTGTCAAAGTTAATGCTAATTTAACACATGATAAAATGATACCCCAAATCGGCTTCAGACAAGAAAATGCATCGGCCCACGTAATCAGTCCTGTACATAAAGCAGAACATGGTCTAGCAGGGACTGAATTGTTGTTTTTGTGAATTTACAGTAATTTCTTTGAGAGACTGATCTCAACCTGTGCTGAAAGTACAGTGTGGCAAAGTATACCATGTTTGCGGGTTATAACCCTCCTTCAGTCATACGACCAGACAAACACAGGTCACTGTACTTCAGGATGACCAGGAAAAACATTCCACCATTCTATCCAAACTCACTGAGAATACCAACACACATTCTTTACAGGAAGAGTTTGAGTGTTGAGCAATGTCTCACTCTCCTGTTTCTATGGAGAGCAATCTGGCTCATTTTAGAAGCAGAAAAAATAGATTGCCCTTTGACTCAATGCTCTTTTTTGTTTTCGAAGATGTAGTTTATTTTTATCTTTGTGAGCTGCTGTTTGTTGTGAGATGTAAATCTAAGCCGCAATTCTTTACCATCTGGAAGAATCGTCTTTCAGTTTATGTGTGGAGAATTTAGAATTTTCTGTTGCAAATGGACTGTCGTTTTCACACCTCGTTGAACAAGCACTGAACCCACTGTGTTTAGACCGTAGTGTTGTGTCTGCTAATATGAACTAAGGCTGATACAATATGCATCTTCATTCAGACATAACTGTATGTGTAGTGGTAAGACAGGGTTGTGTCGCTGACATATTCTCTACCTCTCTTTAAGCTCAAGATCTGAAAAGAATGGTTGAACTGCACTCCAACCTATAAGGCTCTAATGAAAATGGCCATAGTTACCCTTTTTCCTGCAAGACCACTCAAACAATCTTTAAGAGGGTCAGTCCCTGCCCTCCCGTTTCTGTACCACAAGGTTCAATCTTTGGCCCCATGCTTTTCTCCATCTGTAGCATTAACTACCATACATTTATGTGGGCCTCTATTGAATGGATCACACTCTGATTGCGTTCTCTCTCTCTGTTATTGGCATGTAGGGTTCTCCACACTTTTTTGTCACTCGTGATTGTGAGTTCATGCTCAAACACTGAATAATGGGCGGCCTGTGGCATAGTGGTTAAGCTACATGACTGGGCCCTGCAAGGTTGGTGGTTCAATCCCCGGTGTAGGCACAATAAGATCTGCACAGCTGTTGGACTCTTGAGCAAGGCCCTTAACAACACATTTCCCTTTGTCGCTTTGGATAAAATCGTCAGCTAAATAATACATTTTTTTCACTAAATAACACCCAGTCCCAGTTTGGAATGTCCAATAGAGCTCATGGTGCTATGCCCATCTCAGCCTCCGTTTGTGGATTTGTGCGAGCGCAAACCGGTACGCGCTCTCCGAAGCACATGATGTCTCTGCCGTTCCTTTAAGCACGTCCTCCGTTTTCCTTGCACTCTGCAGTCCCCAGGTTGAGCTCCCACAGGCACGAGCCTTGAGGACGTTGGTTCCTGTGCAGCTCAACCAGCGCGGGTCAGTGGTGCGTGGCGAGCCATTGTCATCCCGGCCAGCTGAAATCCTCTCTCCGTACCAATTATGCATTTCGCTGTCACGGCTGGCTACCCTGACAAAGATGGTTGACCACTCTTTGTAAGAGAGAATTTTACTGGAGTGGTCCTCCGGCTGGACCTTGCATTATTCTTTTGGCTTAACGCAATGATACAGTTTTTGTAAATTATGCAAATTATTTTGGCCACTTTTATATGTAAATGAAAATCTTTTTTTTGTTAATCTCTGTAAGCCTATCAATAATAGCCTAGTATTCTGTGATTATATTCTGTGCTGTTTCTCAACCCTGTGTGCCTTTATCTGTGTGAATTTGCACTGATGGCTGGTTACATGCGGTCACAGCTGCTTATCTTTCAGGTAACTCAATCGGAAGTGGGCAGTTCTGTACAAATATCTTTACTGATGCAGACAAATTGTCCTTGTCCTGGACCACTGAAGTTGACATCAGGGTGTGCCGTTCACCATCCATGGTGCCATACTGCCCGACGGACGCAATCTTAATGATAGTGCTCACCGCTTTAACTGTGGGGTTAAATGTATAGTTAACGCACGACATGTTGTTCATGGTCCTGCGATCTTAAGTGGCACAGCAATGGTTCTATAGTGCCTTTGCGCGCCTGGTCCTTTGCGCATATATTCACTCTTGGGCTATTTGCAAATGCAACAGAATTTATTATGCAACTGGTTCTAAAAGAACACGGATGCATTGCCGCGATTATTATTCCACCGCGCTCTCCCCTCTCCGTCTCTCTTTTACCCTGTGACGCCCTGCTATCACCCAAGGTCGCCCAAATTGATTGGAGTCCGCAGTGCGCTGAGGAATTTCCAGTAGGTTTTTTTAATTTATTTATTTTAATTGCATTTCGTTAGTATTTCCCTACATGCTTTCATTTCTCAGTTTGGCCGACTGTAATTGTCTGCCCCAAAGTAAAAGGTTTACCATTAACATGTGCTGTTGTGTGCTATAGCTGCTCAAATGTAAATAAATGCCTCGTATTGTGACTTTTAAAAATACATGTAATTCGCATAATATTTCAGTCACGTCAACTTTAATCATCTTCGGTGCGAATACAATTGGCCACAGCTGTTTTCTCGCAGAGTTTTGCCAATAAGCATCCGAACAGACCTCTAATTCACATTCGCTCATAAGCCGAAACCGACGAAAGACGAGTGAACAGGGAACAGGAGAAAGTATCTCTCTCTCTCTCTCTCTCTCTCTCTCTCTCTCTCTCTCTCTCTCTCTCTCTCTCTCTCTCTCGCTCTCGCTCACGCGCTAGTGTGAGGTGAAGAAAAAGCAGGAGCGTTTCATCAGGTCTCAACTGTCAGAACGGTAGAAGAGTAGCATCTACAAGGAGAAGAAAACCGAAAAACACGTAGCCTACACTCAAAGCATCATCATTTTGGACACCATGCAGGTAATTTGAGTTAGACTCTGTTGTGCTTAGAATTTCCTAGCGTACTGGTACGAGTGAAATTCAAGTTTTATTTTAACGAGAAACGGCGCTCTACAGAATTTTAAGCAACTCCATTGACGTAAGACAAGAAAGTTAACAAAATAAAGGGTTTAATCTGTAAGCATTACTGTTATCGCTGTCGTGCTGCCTTATTCAGTTAAGGGCACATCCATTTCTCCATTCCCGGGTCAGAGTTGTGATGGGATAAGTTATATAATGTTACTGTAGCTGTCGCCTCCCACAGAAGTGCACGTTTTTCTGTTGCCTGGACACTTACTTCGGTTCATACGTGATTATATCGTAGGCTAGCTATAAAGTATAGTCTATTCTGTTGTCTTGATGTGATTTAGGTTGTGATTCTCTTAGAGTCCATCAGAACTCGTTGTCACCCCCCCCCCCACCTTCGCCCCAGAATAACATGGCATTCCGCATTCTATTTAGAATGTAAATTGTCTTTGTTAATATAAGCAATATCATCGTCTTAATATATAACACGTTCATTCTTTACGCGATTTAGACTTGTTTTAGTTTAGGTGGGCGGTGCCTGCATAATTTCTCCCAGAGACTAGAGGTGGGTCACACCAGGTCGAGTGTTGTGTGATGGAAGGTGCACCCTGTGGATCAGCTGGTATCCTGTTATCAACTGGAAATCTGTCTTTTTGTTTCGAGTCAAGGAGACCTCGTAATGAGCTGGATTTAAACTTGGTGAATGCAGAGGGACACTTGTAGTCTATTCAGTTTTATGTGAGATGATAGGCTACATTCAGCTAAACTCCTGCTGTTAAAATCACCAGTAGGCTATAGTTTATGTAATGGTTGTATGAATTTATTAATTTATTAATTTATTAATAGGCGCTGACTCGCTCATTGGTTATGAATAGGACTTTATTGCAATTTTCATCCTAAAGTGTTTTTATTAGCTATTATTGTTATTACTTCTGTCGACTGAGAAGCAGTTTTGAATTCTATATTTAATGTAATTAAAAACTTTGACATTCTTTTACATGCACTCTTCCTATCTGTAGGCAGCTCCTCGCCTGTGGTTTGATAATCGCATTATCATTTTGTAAAGGAAGTAGTGCAGAAAGAAAATGTAATCGTGTGGTGGGACGTCGACGTGCCTCGCCATCGATTCGATACAATAACAGCAAACTGAATTTCAGCTAGACATGAGTGCGGATATGGACATTCAATAAACTTCGGCAGCGCAGTCCACTTCCTGCAGAAAGTCGACTGAAGACACGGGCTACTGCCTAGCGCGGGTAGCGCACTTACTATGAACTTAAACGAGCCAGCATTCAATTTAAAATCCATTTAAGATTTCGACACATGCCGTAGCCTACTGTATGGAATCTGATTAGTAGCATTTTGTCATTTCAGATTAGGCCGCATCGTGGTTGACTCAGCGATACTCCTCAGCTGTTCGTGCCATTAACTCAGGTTTTAACCGATTTATAGAGACTCTTTCGAAAGAGTCTTAATTCCATCACGCAGTTGAGTCTGTTGCATTGGCTAAAAGGCACTCTGCGGTGTAAAATGTAGAAAACTACGCAAAGTTGATTCCACACTGAGAATTGTACGTCGTCTGTTGCATTCAAATTCGTTTTCTGTGAATCCAACAAGTAAGAATTTATGCATTGTTTTGGTGCGGTCATATTATTAAATCTCAACCGGTGTGGCGTAGCAAATAAATATTAATTTGGTCCAGTCATTGAAAACATGTTTAAACAAGTTATTCTGGCTCTAAGAAGCTTTTTAACTGGCCTCTGACAATAGATGCTTTGTGCAAAGGCAGCAGAAAAAAGCATGTTTTTACTGTACTGTAAAGTTAATAGGAATTAACTGTAAATTGGCTCGCCGAAGATAAGCAGTGGACGAATGCAGATAAAAGAAAGATGTCTCAATTTGTCCCTCATTCGCATGCACACACACACACACACACACACACACACACACACACACCATACAATCGGTGCAACACCCATTTCGCACAATACATGACAATGACCCCATGTCGTAGATGTATTAAAATACAGCCATGCCAACATGACCATGAACTAGCTCGTGTTCTCTCACATGTTAAGCCACTCTGATAGGATTGTGCAAATGGATGCACTGTAGTATAATTTAATGTAATGTCATGCAAACTTAATCTCCTGTGGACCTTTGAAAAAGAAGGCATGCAGCATTATTGCTTCTATACGGAAAAAACGACGCAGCTTTCTTTGGTTGGCCACAAAAACGCTGTGTGGGTCAGCGGGCAGTGCTTAGAGACAACGTGTCACTCATTCATACTGTACAAACAGCCAGTGGGTCAGTCGTAGGTCTTGGGGGAGACAGACTGCCACTCATGAATAATTTGGTGGGTCCGGGGTTCTGTGTAACCTCATCTACGTAAAGAAACATTGAATGGAGTCTGATCTAATCCTCACACATCAGACTGGAGCAGAATGAGAGCCCTCCCTTCAGTCTTCTCTCATAATGCGATTGCTAGATTTGAATAAAGTTTTTATTGCTTGTTGTATGGCTTAAGGTGCTGGACTCTATGGTGCTCGACGGTGCTTTTGTCTGCGTAGGCAAGATACTTTTCCTAAAATCAACTGTTCAGATGAATAAGTAGTAAATATTGGTAAGTTATGTTTGGCAAGAAATATGGCAAACGTAACTATGTAAACTGCATTTTTAATGTGTTTTGAGTCAATAAAATGTCCAGTGTTAAAGGTACAATAGGTAAGATTTTAAACTAATAATTAAAACATTATTACAAGACCATTGTAAATCCCTTCCTATCACTGAAAAAGGCTCACTGACATGTTGACTCACCCTCTGCCTGTGTTTAAAGTCCTTAAATTCGAGTTTCAAAATATGCAGTTGACGGGCTGGCACTCTGTGCCAAAACATCGTATAGCTGTACAATAATTCAAGCTCATTGGTCAAAAATTGGTTCTAATTGCCACAGCCAACGGTGTTGCAACGTCAGTGCGTTTACAGAGAAGGGGGCTGGATAAACAGTGTTGTGGTTTGAGTGTGTTTGTTGCTGCAATTCCTCTCTTGCCTGTTAGAAGTCAGAAATGACCTATTGTACCTTTAATTCAACTCCTATAGATTACATACAATGGGGCCTATGTGTACAGGGATACTCAAATCATGGACCTGAGAACGGCTGGTTTTCCACCCTCCTTCAGGTGTGAAGGCAGTCTGGCCAAACACTGACACTAATTGTTCATAACATTGTTCATTACAATTACTGTTAATTACCCTGGAGAAAAGGATTTGGATTTGAGGGCCAGATTTCATGACCCCCCGCTGTAAGAGTTGATTTAAGTGTATATTTTGCTGTACAGTAACGTATTATTAATGTCCTTCAGCGGTGGGTAGATGCCATTATTTTCTATTGCATGATGAGTAAAGAGAGTGAGGGTCTTTCCTAGCTGTTTCCGTGTCTGTAATCTATAATCTATACTCTATAATCTGTAATCTCTCCCCCTGGATCCATTAAGGCTGTGTGGTTGTGTGGTGTCTTGACTGCTGGGGGAGTCCACTGGATAATTGAAACCTGGCTTATTTTTTTTCTTCTTCTTTTTATCGCAGCACTCAAGTGTGTTTCTCCCCAGAGTGTTACAGTCCCACCATAACAGGGACATCAATGGAAACACTGGCAGACACACACACACACACACACACACACACTCATCCACGCATGCAAGTACACACATCGATGAACATGCATACGCTTATGCAGAAACGTGCTACTCACACGTAAACAGGTTTGCGTTGCTGTAGTCACTGCCACAGCTCCTCAGTGTGAACAGATGAATGTAGGCACAGTGATGCCAACACGGCCACACACATGCACACAGGCAGGCATGTACACATGGACTGATTTCCCACCCACGCATAGACAGGAGCAGAGGAACATGGATATTCCTGCAGAGATGATGGACGACAGGCCGGAGAGATTTCAAAAACAGGCCGGCACAGACCCACACAGGCTAGCCCCAACCCACAGATACAGGCTGGCACAGGCACACAAACACAGGCCGGCGGAGACCCAAACAGGCTAGCACAGGCACCCAAACATAGGCTAACACAGACTAACACAGGTACACAAACGCGGACTAACACAGTCCCACAAACACAGGCCAACACAGATACACAAACACAGGCTAACTCAGATACACTGGCTAAAAGACACACAAACACGGGCTAACACAGACACAAATTACTGAAGGACTCATGGCTGTTAGAGTGGTTGTGCTGGGCAGTTTTTTTTTATGTCTTGGTCTTGCGTTCTCAGTTGCCACAGAATTGGAATTATTGCTTGGATTGAACTGAATTATATGAACACTTTTTACAAAATAATCATGAAAACAATTATTAAAGAGCTATAGTGATCACATATCAAATAACGTTGACGCTAATGATAGTTGATAATTGATTCCTGCCTCTTGCCCAATGCATGTTAATGCTGACACGACGCATGATAGCAGCTGGAATATCACATTGTTTTCTGGCCTTCTTCTTTCTGTCTAACTGAAATTTGAAGATGGAATGTTTAAATGAGCATGGGAAGACTGAAACGTACATGACTATTTAAAATGATAATCAACGACAAGGCTTAATATTGAAATGGCGATGTTTCATTAGTAACTTGAGCATTTATTACTTATTTATGCCTGTGTTCTTTTTTATTTATTTATTTATGCTGTTAAGTAATGTCATGCTTTGATGCGGGGCTTACCACTAGGCAGAAACTGTGGCTGTTTTATTCCTCTCCTGCAATGAGTTATCATCGCACTCCTTCATATGTTTGAGGGAAGTGGAGAGGTAATTTTGCAATCATTCATTTTGTGGTTTTGGCAATATGTTTGATTGAAGAAGAAAGCCAATCTCTGCCATCGCCATTGTCTGTCATCTCCCGCCCAGCAGACGTGCCTCTCTGCATCTCTCTGCATCTCTCTGTGTCTCTCTGTCTCTCTGTGCCTCTCTGTGACTCTCTGTGTCTCTCTGTGCCTCTCTGTACGTCTCTGTGTCTCACTGCGCATCTCTGTGTCTCCCTGTGTTTCTCTGTGTCTCTGTGTCTCTCTGTGCCTCTCTGCGCATCTCTGTGTCTCTCTGTGTCTCTCTGTGCCTCACTGCGCATCTCTGTGTCTCTCTGTGTCTCTCTGTGCCTCACTGCGCATCTCTGTGTCTCTCTGTGTCTCCCTGTGTTTCTCTGTGTTTCTCTGTGTCTCTCTGCGCCTCTGCACATCTCTGTGTCTCCCTGTGTTTCTCTGTGTCTCTGAGTCTCTCTGTGTCTCTCTGTGTCTTTCTATGACTCTCTGTGTCTCTCTGTGCCTCTCTGAGCATCTCTGCGCGTCTGTGTTTCTGTTGGTTTAGAGATGCCGGATTCTTTACTGCCCCGGTGGAGTGCGAGTTTGTTGTATTATTTATGGGATCTCGGTTTAGGCTCGCTTCCACAGAAGATCAAACTCAAGGCGGCCGGATTGACGTTACGGGGAAAGTTAGAGCAACAGCAGATGTAAAGTACAGTATCCTGTAGAAGAGAGAGGAGGTGGAGGGGGAGGAGGAGGAAGAAAGGATGTATATCAATAGAAGCTGGAGTTCAGGGATTTTGGATGCCAGATGGACTCATGATCAACTGCCCGGTTTTAAAGGAGAACTTTGACATCTATCAAGTGCATGACTGAACTTACATTTAATTAACAACCTCTAAACCTATAGGCACACCATCAGAAAAATAATGAGGTAGCTGAGATCTGCTGCTGGAAAAAAAAAAAGCTTCTTTTTAGTATCCTGAAATACACCGACTTGCAGTTATAGACACGTGCTGTGAGTGAGTCTGTATGTGGTATTCGCCTGGCAAAAATATGATAGCTCAATAACAGCGGGAAGGGGAGACTGTTTTATCCTGTCATTCTACATTAAACATGTTTGTGTCTGTAGTCTTTCATCTTCAACGGCAAGATTTAAGCCTACTGGTTCTTTCTGGTGTCGGTTGGTTTAATACAATATCAATGATACTTTACCTGAACTAAATGCTTTGATAAGTTTCCGTTTGAAGTGTGGGAACCGACTGTACTGTTATTTATATTATTTACAGTATATATATTAGTTATTAGCAGCATTTGTAGAGTACCTTAAGAAATATCAACTCATAAAACTCTGAAAAAAGATGGTGTAGGAATGGTTGATGTTTGAAACCGTTGTTGTAGCCTTGAGAAAAATTCAAGAACCACTCTTGAAACATCCCTGAAGGCTTTAAAACACAATAAATAATGCCTTATTATTTAATGTTTATGGCTCACTGGGATGTGTTTGGGTGTTCTTGGATAGTCCAATTATTTTCAGAAACGCATTGATTTTATTTTGGTGCAAAGGGAGAGAGGGTAGGTGGGGTTGTATTGTCTGACAGTTGATATATTAATAAAAGAGGGCTCTCTGTCGGATGGAGAAGTCCACTGTACTTTCTCATTAGTAATAACTCAGACGCAGATGCAGTCGTAAAGAGAGCTGCAGAAATGAGCAAGTGGGGGTGGGGGCCGGGGGGGGGGGGAGGCACTCCTGGGGAGACCTGGCTGATTACGGCTTTTTTCTGATGCGCTTTAATGTAATTAGCCAGGGCAAGGGCAAATGAACTATATTTGGTGGTACAAACAACTTAACAAGTGCAAGGATACATTTTGCTTGTTGATCTAGTGTGAATACAAGCGGGATTGCACATATAGGGTGTGTGTGTGTGCGTGTGTGTGCGTGCATGCATGTGTGTGTGCGTGCAGCTGCACGTATGTGTGTGTATATGTGTGTCTGTCTGTTTGATTGCCCAACTCTGTGTTCGTGTGTGTGTGGTATGTGTGTAAGTGTGTGTCTGTGTGTGGTATTTGTGGAAGTGTGTGTGTGTGTGGTTTGTGTGTAAGTGTGTGTGTGTGTGGTATGTGTGTAAGTATGTCTGTGTGTGGTATGTCTGTAAGTGTGTGTGTGTGTGTGCTTTGTGTGTAAGTGTGTGTCTGTGTGTGGTATTTGTGGAAGTGTGTGTGTGTAAGTGTGTGTGTGTGGTATGTGAGTAAGTATGTCTGTGTGTGGTATGTGTGTAAGTGTGCGTCCGTGTGTGGTATTCGTGGAAGTGTGCGTGTGTGGTATGTGTGTAAGTGTGTGTGTGTGTGTGTGGTTTGTGTGTAAGTGTGTGTCTGTGTGTGGTATTTGTGGAAGTGTGTGTGTGTAAGTGTGTGTGTGTGGTATGTGTGTAAGTATGTCTGTGTGTGGTATTTGTGGAAGTGTGTGTGTGTATGTTATTCGTGGAAGTGTGCGTGTGTGGTTTGTGTGTAAGTGTGTGTCAATGTGTGTGTGGTATGTGCGTAAGTGTGTGTCCGTGTGTGGTATGTGTGGAAGTGTGCGTGTGTGGTTTGTGTGTAAGTATGTGCTTAGTGCCGATCCCCCTGCCTTTTGCTCACCCGGCTCCAGTGCTGGCCGATGTTCTCCATCTACATGTCAGAAGCGCTTTGTCTGAGACTCCATATCGTTCCTCAGAGGGGTGGACCACTGGCTCCAGGCCAGCCTGAATATCATTACAGCACACAATGTGCGCGCTGTCGTCCCACCAACAAAGCACTGGATCTCCCTGCAGCTCAATTAGATTCCATTCATTTTACCGCAGCTGATGTTGCCTGAGCACAATTATACTGTCAACAGACCGGATTTTAAATTGCAGTGAAAACCAACTAGGAGATTATCAAGGGGAAAGAGCTGAGTTGTTAAATCTTTTTTTTTTTCTCTACAGTTTGTCGAATAAAACCCCAAAATAAACTTTCCAGCTTAGTTTTGCGCACACCGCTCACAGTATATTTTCATTCTGTCCATCTCTGAGCTGTCGCTGTTTTCGTGGCTTCATCCTTGGCCCTTTTCCACACCTTTTCTCCCGCATTCTTTGAAGTTATTTTTTGTTGCTAAATCAGGCTCAACACGCCCCCTTGATTGGCCTGACCTGCAGACTGTGTCTCACCGGTCCTTTGATTGAAGAATCTTGTCAGCGGGGAGTCTGGAAAGCGGATGACACCGCGCCTGTCAAAAAAAGGGCCCGTCTGCTGAAGGAGCCGCAGCTTTAAGATTTGTCCCAATCCTCGCTGCCATGGATGACAGGTGCAGAGAGCTGGTGATTGGTACATAAGAGCCAATCGGGAGAAGGACAGGAGCTCCTCGCTGGCCCTGGTACTCGTTTGAGTCTGGAACAAGCGGGCGTCCATTTTGTATTAGGCTGTGGTGGTGGGGGGTGTGGTGTAGTGTACTGACTGGCAGAGGTGTGTGTGGGGTATTACACAGACTGGCAGAGGTGTGTGTGGGGTAATATTCAGATTGGCAGAGGTGTGTGGGGTAAGATACAGACTGGCAGAGGTGTGTGTGAGGTATTATAGAGACTGGCAGAGGCGTGTGTGGGGTATTATAGAGACTGGCAGAGGTGTGTGTGGGGTATTACACAGACTGGCAGAGGTGTGTGTGGGGTAATATTCAGATTGGCAGAGGTGTGTGGGGTAAGATACAGACTGGCAAAGGTGTGTTTGGCATATTTGAGAGACTGGCAGAGGTGTGTGTGGGGTAATATAAAGATTGACAGAGGTGTGTGTGGGGTGTGTGTGGGGTAATGTACAGACTGGCAGAGGTGTGTGTGAGGTATTATAGAGACTGGCAGAGGTGTGTGTGGGGTAATGTACAGACTGGCAGGGGTGTGTGTGAGGTATTATAGGGACTGGGAAAGATCTCCAGAGGGAGGGAGAGGTGTAGAGGACCTGGCAGGAGGCGGACAGGCAAAGGGTGGGGCAGGAAGAAGACGGGGCGGGGGGGGGGTCTGAATGTGGATAAAAGGAGGGTCACAAACGAGCAGGTGCAAGTGGGAGGAAGGATGGAAAGGGGAGAAAAACCAAAAAGAAAGTGAGACAAAAAAGAGACAAGGAAGGAAGTGGGAGGTGCTTTTTTCTGTTGTTCGGTTTCCCTCTGTACCCGCTCTTCCCGTGCTGTAGCCGAGGGCTTGGCTGCTGCCCCAGCTCCAGCCTGTCAGAGCTGAGAAGCGCGCGGGCGGAGTCAGTGCGCCTGTGTGTGTGTGTGTGTGTGTGTGTGTCGGGGTGGGTGGGAGGGCGTGAGAGGTTTGGGCAGACACATCGAGAGCGCTGATACGGTGGGGGGGGGGGGGGGGGGATTTTATTTTCTTTTTTCATTTTTTCGCAGACGGAATGGAAACCGTCCAAAATGGCGAGCTGGGATTAGCGAGAGCTTGGGCACACGCAGAGCGGGAGCGAGATGGAGAGGGAAAAGGCGCTAAAAATAACGGCCGCGCCGCTCCGTAGCGCGGGGAGACGGGGCCGGCGCGCTGGGGCCCGCTCCGGGGAGGAGGGAGGGCTCTTAATCACGCATGATTAATTGATGGAGGCGGCCGCGTCTGACGCGAGAGGCAGGGCTTCCGTCTTTTTATAGCGCGCGCGATATCAATATCCAATATCTCCGGCCCCAACCGCCCTTCCTTCCGCAGAGAGAGAGAGAAAAACCCGATCGGGGTAAATAACCTCGGAGAGAAAGTGGATATAAACGGTCTTCCCCCCTATCTCAGGGAAAATGGAAATAATGAGGGCGTCCGACGTTCATGCGCGTTCGGGGGCTGGGGGGGGGACGGCCGCTATAAATACATGAGTAACGAGTAGCGTTGAATAATTGATTACTCAGCGTATAGCTCTGCATACCGCTGTGGCCCTAAAGCCTTTCTTAATTCCCTCATGGTGGACTCTTGTCAAAACGGGCTTCTAAAGAGCGGCTCATGGCTGCATAACCGCCCCAGAGGAGCAGAAGAAGGAGGTTAGCCCGTCAGGGGGTCTTCACTGAGCCCCTTCACGAAGAGAGCTGGCCTACTGTCGCCCAATCAGAGGCCTGAGTATCAGGCCATGACGAGGGCTGGGCTACTGTCGCCCAATCAGAGACCTGAGTATCAGGGCCATGACGAGGGCTGGGCTACTGCCGCCCAATCAGAGGCCTGAGTATCAGGCCATGACGAGGGCTGGGCTACTGTCTCCCAATCAGAGGCCTGAGTATCAGGCCATGATGAGGGCTGGGCTACTGTCGCCCAATCAGAGGCCTGTGTATCAGGCCATGATGAGGGCTGGGCTACTGTCGCCCAATCAGAGGCCTGAGTATCAGGCCATGACGAGAGCTGGGCTACTGTCGCCCAATCAGAGGCCTGAGTATCAGGCCATGACGAGGGCTGGGCTACTGTCGCCCAATCAGAGGCCTGCGTATCAGGGCCATGACAAGAGCTGGGCTACTGTCTCCCAATCAGAGGCCTGAGTATCAGGCCATGACGAGGGCTGGGCTACTGTCTCCCAATCAGAGGCCTGAGTATCAGGCCATGACGAGGGCTGGGCTACTGCCGCCCAATCAGAGGCCTGAGTATCAGGCCATGACGAGGGCTGGGCTACTGTCGCCCAATCAGAGGCCTGAGTATCAGGCCATGACGAGGGCTGGGCTACTGTCGCCCAATCAGAGGCTGAGTATCGGGCCATGACGAGGGCTGGCTACTGCCGCCCAATCAGAGGCCTGAGTATCAGGCCATGACGACGGCTGGGCTACTGCCGCCCAATCAGAGGCCTGAGTATCAGGCCATGAGGAGGCTGGGCTACTGCCGCCCAATCAGAGGCCTGAGTATCAGGCCATGACGAGGGCTGGGCTACTGCCGCCCAATCAGAGGCCTGAGTATCAGGCCATGACGACGGCTGGGCTACTGCCGCCCAATCAGAGGCCTGAGTATCAGGCCATGAGGAGGGCTGGGCTACTGCCGCCCAATCAGAGGCCTGAGTATCAGGCCATGACGAGGGCTGGGCTACTGCCGCCCAATCAGAGGCCTGAGTACCAGGCCATGACGAGGGCTGGGCTACTGTCGCCCAATCAGAGGCCTGAGTACCGGGCCATGACGAGGGCTGGGCTACTGCCGCCCAATCAGAGGCCTGAGTATCAGGCCATGACGAGGGCTGGGCTACTGTCTCCAATCAGAGGCCTGAGTATCAGGGCCAAGACACTGCCACAGGCAGGAGAGATGTTCAAGACAACTCTGACATGCACTCACACACGCAGACGCATACATACTGTATACAGTACATACTACTACGCACACACACGCACATATTCACACACACGCACTCATACACACAGACACATACACAGAACACACACGCAGTCATACCCACAGACACATGCACACACGGACGCCAACATACATACACACAGCACACACACTCATACACACAGACACATACACAGAACACACGCACTCATACCCACAGACACATGCACACACGGACGCCAACATACATACACACAGCACACACACTCATACACACAGACACATACACAAAACACACGCACTCATACCCACAGACACATGCACACACGGACTCATACACACATACACACAGCACACACACTCATACACACAGACACATACACACAACACACGCACTCATACCCACAGACACATGCACACACGGACTCATACACACATACACACAGCACACACACTCATACACACAGACACATACACACAACACACATGTACACCTGCATGCGGACACATACGCTCAGTGAGCCCTTTATTAGGTATTTCTTAGACTTATTTTTAGACTTCTTAAGTCTTCTGCTGCTGTGGCTATGCACTTAGAGGTTTTGATGTGTTGTGTGTTCAGAGATGCTCTTCTGCATTCTACTGTGCATGGTTAGTTGCCTTTCTCTCTTTAACGTGTTTCTGCCCACTGAACTGCTGCTCACTGGATGTTTTTTGTTTTTCGCACCATTCTCTGCAAACTCTAGAGACTGCTGTGCATGAAAATCCCAGGAGATCAGCAGTTTCTAAGATACTCAAACCGTACTGGGCAGCAACAAGTATTCCACAGTCAAAGTCACTTAGATCACATTTCTTCCCCATTCTGACATTTGGTCTGAAACACCGCTGAACCTCTTCATCGTGTCTACATGCGTTTATGCATTTAGTTGCTGCTACATGATTGGCTGATTAAATATTTGCATTAACAAGCTGGTGCACAGGTCTGTCTAATACATTGAGTGGACATACATACACACACACACACACAGACATGCACACATATGTACACCACACACACACAAACACACACACAAACATACATGCACTCACATGGGCATATGGTCATCCATTTTCACATACCCACACAAACAAAAGCAAGGACATTTCAAGGGGCACACGCAGACAAACTACTGAGACTCAGATCTCCAATATATTTGGCAGTTCACCAGAAAATCCATACAACATAAAAGTAATCTGTGTTTA